>NW_023502366.1:0-45275 GCF_013396075.1 Fusarium subglutinans
ACCAAGACCTACCTTAGAATTAATCCCGCATCCCCTTCTAAATACCTTCACCGCTTCACGTACCTTCGTATGCGTGATTCGGTATCAATTGTCGAAACTTTCGCACGTAACTGGTACTTACCTACCTTACCTACTAACCTATATAGGTAGCCATGAACCTCGGCTCAACATGTTGGACTATAATCTGGACGTCAGTTAATACACACACTTTATATCCAAAAGCGTGACAAGCTGAACCAATTGAGTAGATCTGCGTCAATGCTACAATGACATGCCGAGGTTCATCTTTCTTGATCTCTCCCCGTCTGTCTGTCTACCTACCTAGTAGGTACTATGTATGGAATCTCACCCACCCACCAATTCAGGCTACAGGGTTCTTAAGCTTCCCCTGTAACGAGCCCCGCTCAAGCCTCCAACTCTAGCCCGCATGGAAAGATAGAGCACTGGACCTCACATCAGCGGAAGCGGGTTCGTGGTCTCAGCCCCCGCCATGACTCAATTGGCTGTGGCCCCTTTAGACTCATTAGCAGAGGCCACTAAGTTACAGTGCCTAGGGAGAGTGAAGTGCCTGAGTGCACATCAGGGACGGCATCCCGTCTTCCCGCTCTATTCTAAAACGTTTGGCTCCAGAACTCCACGACTCAGAACTTGCCTCTTCAAATTTGACTTTGATCGGCAAGACATTCAATCAATTGGGGCATATTTGACCAGATCTGGCGTTCGGTTCACATACAGCACACGCTTATAACGGCAAATACCGTTATTGTTAGCTACCTGCCTACCTACATATGTACTGACAGCCCGTTCAAGCGGGGCCTTGACGGTCCATCCATCCTCGTGCATCGCGTCCGTCGCATTGCATTGCCTTGCCTTGCCTTGCCTTGCCTTGCATCCAGCCAATTTTGTCAGGATCCTTTTTCTTGCCATGTTTTCTCTCCTCCAACGGCGTCGCTAAAAAGCAATTCTCTAGCCGCATCTGCTGCATGTACTGTACTAACATCATCTGTCACTTATCACCTCGTTTGGCACTCACTCGCATTGACAACCTGAGCCAAGCTTGCAAACTCGGATTGTCTCATCGCTTGTTATCACGTTGACCCCCTTGTCCTCCCCTCCATCTCGTCGTCGACGTTCCACCGCCAACCTGCTGTCGTCTGTTTAGCCCCCCGCTGTGTAAGGCGAAGCAAACATATCCATCGTCCTCACTCGTCTCGATACGGGTTCTCGGACACCTTTGCCTCTTTTTCTCTCTCTCCCTCTCTCTTGCTTTCTTTGCCTGGACCCTCTTGTTGCTTTTTCTTCCCCGCCAGCCATCATCGTCCCCCGTCATACCCTGTCATATACACACACACATACGTACATACCAAGACGAACTCTTTTAACACCAGAACCACCGACAGCTCGGAATCTTTGCCACAAGCTAGTCAGTGTTTACATTAAATTGGTCCTTCATCTCTGAGAGCCGCCCTCTTACTCTCTCTTGGCTGCTTGGTTGTCTCAAACTTTCTTGGTGTTGACCATCTCGAAGCAGAGCATCACCACATACTAGACTTTTATTCACTCGTCCAAAAGACTAGACTGTTCATATTGAATCTGTCACATCAAGTAACTAGCTACGGCCCTCGCTCTCTTTCATCTCCGTATGCAACCTCGCGTCTTCGTACGCCCTATCCCGCGGTTCTCGTTTACTCTGTCCTCCCACGAGGCCGTTGGACAGGAGGCCGTTGGACAATAATCCTCCCCCATCTTCTTTTCACTTCTGTCATTGTCCCTTGCTGGGAATTTGACATAACATTGTGATCAGATCGTCGGACTTGGGATTCATCAAGAAACACGGTCAATCATGGTCTACTGCGGCAAGCCCTCTAGGGGTTGCCAGATGTGCAGAGCCCGAAGAATCAAGGTGTGTTGCTATTTTATTGCTGCACGGCTGTTCTTGAGCAGAGTTTTCCTGGGGCCCCTTCGACGCATCAGCTCACAGTCATAGTGCGATGAAACGAAACCAACCTGTAACCAATGCGCCAAATCCAGGCGACAATGCCCTGGATACAAAGATGAATTCGATCTCGTCTTCCGCAATGAGACGCAGGCAACTGAACGGAGAGCTCGCAAGGCCAGCAAGAAAGCCACGGCGCTGAAGCAGGGTAAACCTTCAAAGGCTGTAGCTATTCACAAACCAACACCCGATCAGTCTATTATATCGACTCTCCAACTTCCGCTGGACCAACAGGCAACATGCCACTTTTTATCGAACTTCGTTCTGCTACCTGCTCACGATAACACGCGTGGATGGATGGAATTCGTTGTGCCTCTCCTTAAGAGCGAGAAGCAAGCGTCCCATTTCAAGCTAGCGTTTGATGCATGTGCCATGGCATCCCTGGGGAACCGCGTCGGTTCAGGTTGCAACTTTGAGAACAAGGCTTTAGGATGTTATACGAAAGCACTTTCCGCCACATTCAGCGCGCTGAAGGATCCAGTTCTATCCAAGGAGGACTCAACTTTGGCAGCTGTCCTGCTTTTGGGACTTTTTGAGAACATCACCGCAAAGCAATTGGGAATGCTCGCTTGGGGATCTCATATTGAAGGAGCTATTCAACTAGTTAAGTCGAGAGACAGGAAGCAGATGCGAACGAAAACTGGCCTGGCTCTTTTTGTAGCCACAAGAACGCAAATGGTATGCCCGTTCAGTTGATTCCTCACCTAGCCATTATCTAACGAGAGACTAGATCATTCACACTTTGACTACAGGCACACCCCCGGCTATGGGAGTTGAATGGTGGATTACGGACAGCTACAAGAATCAGTACGGAGCCGAGTGTCAGCGACTTAACATCCGTACAGCAGAGCTCAGGGCCGAGTCCAATCGCCTGATGGCGTCCCTGGCCCGTAGCCCAGAGAACATTGAGCTGCTTCTGGATATTATTCGTCGATGTCAGACTCTCGATCAGCAACATGTAGCCTGGGCGAACCAACTGCCCGAGTACTTCCATTACAAAGCTGTGGCTTGGGAGGACAATGTTCCCAGTGGAAACTACGGCATGGCTGAGGTTTTCCCAGGACGAATAGACGCATATCAGGACCTCTGGGTTGTCAGCGTGTGGAACTTGATGCGTTGCTCTCGCATCATTCTGGCATCACTGATTGTTCGCTGTGCTGCATGGGTTTGCGCCCCGGTTGACTACCGAACAACCCCTGAATACGCAACAGCCGCGAGAACGTGTGTTGATACCATCACGGATATAATTTCCTCGGTGCCCTACCAGTTGGGCTGGTTTTCTAGTCGCAGGGAGCTTCTTGAGCGTGCAAACCTGTCCGCGTTTGGTTGTGGAGAGGAAGATGCCCTAAAAGGTCTGCCAGGATACTTCCTGACTTGGCCCCTGACTTGTGTACAGGGTCAGGATTATACAACTGATGCACAGAGAGCGTGGGTCAAAGGTCGACTTGAGTTTATTGGCAATCATCTTGGTGTTAGGTACGCCAATGTGCTTAAACAAGTGAGTACCCTCTCTTGAACCCCTGGGGCTATTTACCTCCACTCGATATTGCCTTTCTTTTTCTCCTACATTGGTCTTCTTTTCCCTTTCCAGCATTTATCTATCTATCCCCACATTTGTTGCTTTTTCTGGTATCAACTTCAGGGTCAACTGACACTTCTCCACAGCTCAATGTTCGTGTTCCGTCAATGCTCATCCGCAGGGATGGTTTGATGGCTAGCCCGTACCCTGCCTCCTACAACTTTGAAAAGCTCTTATCGTCCAAGACGGCACCAGCTATGGCAGGATATTCTCTGAACCCAATACAACAGCATGAAGCTATGCAGAAGGAAAGAGCCGAGAAACAGAAAACCGAGCTGCTGAGTAAAGCTAGGGGGTCCTTACCAAATACCGAGAGGGTAGCCGACGGCATGTTGCAATTTCAAAGTTGAATATGGGATACCGGAGATATAATTCTGAAGGATTTTTGGAAAACATCTCATCTCCAAATATGCCATATAGACATCATAAAGGTTCTGGATAACCTATAAAGTAGAGGATGGCTGGTCCTGAATAACCGTGCTCGACATTCAGTCTATAAGTTGGCATTGAACACGCGATTACTGGATTAGATACCGGACGCTCAAAGATTACCATGAATTTATCTGATCCAACAAACTCGATTGTGCAATTGCAGATCCGATACTCGAAACGAAAGTGTAGGGATTTGGCTGATATATTAGACAAGTGGATACCCATGGATAGCTTCATGGGGTTTTGTGGCTTGGAAGGTTACCATCACATGAACGTTTTCAAGTGCAATGTGTTTGTTGTATTATAGAGCAATCTCGTAGCCGGATATCTTAAGTTTTAAAGAAACTTTCCCAGTGACAGAAATTCGTTGAATAGTCCTATGGATGTCTGCTCGCTACCCATGCCCCTGGCATATTCGAATCAAGATAGAAAATTCGTGACGGAGTGGCGATCGGCTTTACTTTTGTTTCTTGCTGTAGACATAATCAGAACTTATTCCCCTTTTACGAAAGAGAAGATACCACGATGTACGCACCTTTGACTAGCATCTGATGTCGTGCCTAGATTCCAAGCCTTGACGAACCAGCTTTGCGTCGCATCGACGTAGTTTTCGTTCTTGATTTGTTTAACGCCGACCTTCACACCATCCTTTGTGAAAACAACATTCTTCTTGCCCATGCGCTCAGACGCAGCATCGGACATCTTGGCGACGCTGATGTAGACTTGGTAGCCGATCCAGCCGCCTACGCTGAGCAGAGCGAAGACGATGATGAGAGGAAGGACCTGGCTGTAAGAGTCAATTAGATACTGGCTTTGGAGTGAAAGCTGGCGGTGCAGCTGTACCTGAGAGCTGAGGGTTGTTTGGCCATGTTTGATTTCGACACGTGTGATGCGATGCGAAAACGGCGATTGGCAGCAATAGTAAGGAAAGATGCGCTGAGCTGGAGAAGAGAAGTGATGAATGCGATCAACGCAGTTGGAGAGGTAAAGAAGAATAGAGTATGAAGAGGGAGGGAGGAGACAGAGCGAGAGAGAGAGCGAGAGAGAGAGCGAGAGAGAGAGCGAGAGAGAGAGAGGCAGCCGAAAGGGGGTTGCGCAAAGAATTGAGGGGACCAAGAGCTGAAGGATCTGGGGGATAGAGCACTACTTTAGGGATGCATGTGAGTGAGTAATAGAAGTAATGGAAAGTCAAGTACCTGTACTAGCTCGCCCTCGAACTAAGGTATTCGCGAAAACCCGCCCGTTCGTTAATGGAACTTAGGTTCGGGGATCGCCAATTGGATTGTTCGGCACCTATCGAAAAACAGGGTCCAGGTCCCGTCCTGTCTGAGGGGCTGCCCTCCTGTAACTTTGGTTGATGTTAGTGGACCATGGAGGGGGGATAATGTATCGAAACACTTGATGCCTCCCAATGTTGTAGCGAACGACAGTTGGAACCTCGGGTAAAGTCTGTGAGACGGAGACAAGTGCTTCTACATTTCAAGCTGCTATGATTCAGTGCAGCATCGTGCTCTTGAACATGCCCGTTCCTATACCTGAGAATGCCAAGAGGCTATCCCGGGCCGCTGCCGTCCATGCGATCCATGTAGTGGCAGTGCAAAAGATGAGATGAAGTGCAAAAATAAACCACATAAAATAGGTACGGATTGGACAATGTTTTGCCCTGCAAGCACTCACTGATCGCCTAGACTCACCTGTCATGCCTTGATTATTAACAGCCTGAGGGGGTCAAGCTTTTGTGGCGGCTGACTTATTTCCCCCTGCGGTGAATCGACAACAGTCTGTCTATGTTGGTGTGGTAATGCAGGGGGTTTGTGTGAGGCTTGAAGCAACCATGATGTTCTTGTTCGACACTCTGAATGACGGCGTGTGAGAAGCGTTTACTATTCTATCTTTATATATAGAGAGAGTATATTATCATAAACTCAGAAGGTGACAAGAAGCCTGTGTGTTAGCATACGTGCAGTCAAGACCAAGGTTTTACGTGGCAACATCCCTGGTCTATGGAAAGAATGAGAGTTCAACACATTGATCACCAAGCTTCTGACTGATTCGATGCGAAAGGAACATGTCAACTCTGGTCTCACTGTAGGGGTACATTCCTCATGCTTGACCTAGCCCCTGCTTCCTCTCGTCATCTGGTTATTCGCCAGAGTACAAGCACATGAACACCACTCTGAGTTTCCTCGACTCGCCAAATAATTGTATGATTTGATAGTCCCAAGGCATCCCGTACCTAGACAACGCAAGAGAGACGCTGACCTAAGAGCAGGTACCTAACAACAAACTTCAACGTTAACCATCCGTGCAACACTTTGGAGAGCGATTGCTTTTACGGCTCTGTATGACATACACGCAACCGTGCCTAGCTTCTTGGTGTCAAAATAGAAGATACGGATATGTTGATAGTTACAGGGCTCGCCAGAAGTATGTAGATTGGCGGCATTGATTGTGCTGTGGCCAATCCTCATCAGTCAGATGCCTCGGCTAGAGACAGGCGCCATATGAAGAAGAACTGTCAACTATTTTCCTACTCATACATCTTGACATCATGTAAGTAGCGTGAATAATACAATATAATATTTCTCTCCTTGTACTATGCATCGTTATTTCTATCTAAGTCTTATGATTCTGTGCTGCTTCCTTTAGCAAATTTGGCCACTACACCACAGTGGGGAGTTCGAATCTATCAACACATAGCCAAATTTACCACATGATAACATATCTACCAAGAGAACAGTATGTAACGCCTTTTGCATCAGATTTGTCCCTCATCTAGATACTTAGAAGACTCTCTTGGTGAATTTATCTCATCGTTGCCCAGATTTGCACGAGTTGTTTCGTTTTCACTTCAGTGACCTATGATACCATGGGAGTTCCTAATTTAAAGAAATAACTAGGGGCCTAGGAACAGTCTTTAGACTGCTCTTTGGACGACATACGCTTTTGTGTATTCATTTGGCCTGAGACAGAGTTCCCGGGGTAACAGGTTTTGGCAGTTGAGATATGAATCAAACCCAAGAATCAACATGACTTTCAAAGAACCAATTAAGGATGGGATAGATACAGCTATATAAGCCTAAATCAAATCTCTCTTAATTCAATACAGGCAACTCGACATCTACCACCATTTCAAGACTTGCGTTATATAGGGCCACAAGTTAAAGGCTACCTATCATTGTCCATATCGAGAACAAGACATATTACTCCGATCAGTATGACAGGAGACACGCAACTAGCTATGCAAGGAATACCTGTTTTAAAAAATACCTACATACCAGGTACTAAGATACGAAGGTAAGGTAGTACTAGTATGTATTCTCGACTGCCACAGTTGTTGATTTATACCGGTACATGACCTGGTACAATGGATGTGGCTGTGCACTTCCACCAGACGAGACGGATGAAGCTTTGACGCCACAGTAGCTCCAAGCTCTTGCTATATCGATGGGTGTTGACACATCTGCAGCATCTGATGGATTGCTCTTCTGAATTGACTCATATCAACACGTGAGGATATCTAGTGATATTATTGTCCTCTTCTCGCCGTCTCTGGCATCTGATAGCGTGGCTCAGGCAACCATGCGCTTAGGTTACGTAGTAGTAAGTAGCCCCTCCTTTGGCACTACAGGATTCTTGGCTTTGTCGCTGTGGCTGTGACCAATGCGAAGAGGCCAGACATGCAGACACAGGCAGGCTACACTACCTAACAGCTCTGAGCTCATCAACCACCAAACGCCCTCCTCCATTTACCCTCCTCCATCCCAGTCCAACATACAGATTTCGTCGACTGGGAGCTTCGGATCGGGAGTTGCCTTTTACTCTCCCATTTTCTGTTAATTGCTGAAACGCCTGCTCCTCTGCAGCGCCTTTTAAACCGTTTCTCGACCGATTGACCGACACTGTTTAAACATCCATATATATCTTACCTCAACCTCGGGTGCGACACTGCTCCCTTCACACTTCAACCATGTCGATGCCCCCTCCTGGTGATGGCTTCGGCGGCTATCCAGCTCAGCAATACGATCAATACGCTGGCCAAGAACAGCAACCTCAACAGGCTTACGAGGATCCTGCCGCCGCCCAACAGCAACAACCCCACGATCAAGGCCACAAGAAGAAGAAGCGAGGGTATGCGGCTCAGGCTTTCGAGGTCGGTACCGGTGCCAACGCTGTCGCCGGTGCTCAGACCGGCGGAGCTCCTCAACAATTCGGTGCCGCTCCCGCTCAGCCAGGTTACGGAGGTTATCAGGCCGAACCTCAAGCCGCTGCCCCTCAAGGATATCAATATCCCCAGCAGGGATACGGCGCACAGCAACCCGCTGCTCCTCAGGCTCCTCAATATGGTTACCAAGCTCCCGACCAAGGTTACCCAGCACCTGGTGCTCAGCAGCCCGCGCCAGGAGTTGGCGGCATTACTCAAGGCGTCGGTAATATGAACATTGGCGGTCAGGCTCAACAACCCCAGGCCGCTCAGCCTCCTCGCCCTGCTGTTCTGAACCAGCTCTATCCAACTGATCTCCTTAGCCAGCCCTTCAATGTCTCGGAGCTTGACCTTCCCCCGCCCCCGATTGTTCTTCCTCCCAACGTGAGTTGCTCATTTTCAGGCATGGTAATATTGTTAATCACTAACTTTCGCCTATTAGACGAGTGTTACTCCGTCCCCAGACGCCAACTGCTCCCCGCGATATTTCCGATCGACTCTCAACGCTGTTCCCACCACCCACTCGCTCCTGAAGAAGTCCAAGCTGCCCCTTGCGCTCGTCATTCAGCCCTACGGTTCTCTCCACGACGATGAGGATCCCGTACCTGTTGTGCAGGATCAAGTCATCTCGCGTTGCCGACGTTGTAGAACATATATCAACCCCTATGTCACTTTCCTGGACCAGGGACACCGATGGAGGTGTAATATGTGTAATCTGACCAACGACGTTCCTCAGGCTTTCGATTGGGATGCCGCTGCCCAGCAGAGTGTTGACCGATGGCAGCGGCCCGAGCTGAACCATGCTGTTGTTGAGTTTGTTGCTCCCCAGGAGTACATGGTTCGCCCACCTCAGCCCCTCATCTACTTGTTCTGTTTCGATGTCAGCTACGCTGCTGTCTCAACCGGACTTGTGGCCACCGCGGCCCGCACCATTTTGGACAGCCTTGACCGGATACCAAATGCTGATCGCCGCACGCGCCTTGGTTTCTTGGCTGTGGACTCTAGCCTCCACTACTTCTCGATCCCCAAAGATACTGATGAGAATGGCGAGACCAATATGTTGGTTGTCAGCGATCTCGACGAGCCTTTCCTCCCTATCCCCAACGAGCTCCTGGTTCCTCTTAGCGAGAGTCGACAAAGCGTGGAGAAGTTCCTGCAGAAGCTTCCCGACATGTTCCAGAATAACCAGAGCAATGGTTCATGCATGGGATCGGCCCTGCGTGCAGCTCACAAGCTTATCTCCAGCCTCGGAGGCAAAATTGTTGTTTTGACTGCTTCCCTGCCCAACCTTGGTGTCGGCAAGCTCGAGATGCGTGAGGACAAGAAGCTTCTTGGCACGTCAAAGGAGGGAGCTCTGCTCCAAACAGCCAACAGTTTCTACAAGAGCTTTGCTGTCGAATGCTCAAAGAGCCAGGTCTCTATCGATATGTTCCTCTTCTCGTCACAGTATCAAGATGTGGCTTCGCTCAGCAACCTCCCTCGCTACACCGGTGGTCAGACCTGGTTCTACCCAGGCTGGCATGCCTCGCGACCTGAGGATGCTCTCAAGTTTGCTTCCGAGTTCAGCGACTATCTTTCGTCTGAAATTGGTCTGGAGGCTGTTCTCCGAGTCCGAGCCACAAGTGGTCTAAGAATGAACACATTCTATGGTAACTTCTTCAACCGAAGCTCTGATCTCTGTGCTTTCCCTGCCTTTCCCCGCGATCAATGTTACGTCGTCGAGGTGGCTATTGATGAGAATCTTACCAAGAACATCATCTGCCTCCAAGCGGCCGTGTTGCACACAACCTGCAATGGTGAGCGTCGTATCCGAGTCATGACTCTGGCCCTTCCTACAACGACCAATCTATCCGATATGTACGCCTCAGCGGATCAGTGTGCCATTACTACCTACTTCAGCCACAAGGCCGTGGAGCGTGCCCTTTCAAGCGGCCTGGATGCGGCTCGCGACGCTCTGCAGAGCAAGGTCACCGAGCTCTTGCAGACATTCAAGAAGGAGCTGGCTGGAGGCAGCATGGGTGGCGGTCTACAATTCCCCGCCAACCTCCGCGGTCTTCCCCTCCTGTTCCTGGGGCTAATCAAGAATGTCGGTCTCCGCAAGTCATCTCAAATCCCCTCCGACATCAGATCGGCAGCGCTCTGCCTCCTGTCAACACTCCCTGTGCCTCTCTTGATGCGCTACATTTACCCACGACTCTACTCACTACACGACATGCCCGACAACGCGGGAGTTCCCGATCAGGAGACGGGCCACATTGCGCTCCCTCCTGCGCTCAACCTCTCTTCAGAGAGGCTTGTGCCATACGGCCTGTACCTCATCGATGATGGACAAACTCAGTTCTTGTGGGTCGGCCGTGATGCCGTACCGCAATTGGTGCAAGATGTGTTTGGAGTGGAAGACAGAGCCCAGATCCAGGTCGGCAAGGGTCGCGTACCCGAGCTCGAAGGAGACTTCAACGAACGGGTGCGAGCTATTGTTCAGAAGAGCCGGGACCACAAGTCACTAGGGGTTGGCAGCATTACATTGCCCCACCTGTATATTGTGCGAGAAGACGGAGAACCTAGTCTGAAGCTCTGGGCGCAAACGTTACTCGTGGAGGATCGAGCCGACCAGGGTGTAAGCGCAGCTCAATGGCTAGGCATGTTGAGAGAAAAGGTGAGTTGATCGATGATGATATTGGTTGAGATGACATGACAAACTAACTTTTGTATCAAGGTTGTTCAGTAGAGTAGCTCACGAAAAGTCGAGCGTTTGTAGACGGAGGAGTGGGTCGCTTGTAATATTGGGATCGGGATGAGGAGGGTTCAATGACTGGAGTCGAGGTCCTGGAGAAGCAGTCGGCTGTTTTTGGTAACAGGGATGCGAGGACGAACGGTGTCGATTAGAGTGAGTGAATGAATGAAATGAATTGCTTTGTGAGAAAAATCGTAAAGATTGCCTTGACGTGACGAGGTGAGGTGATGCTGAGGCCATTGCCACCATGATCATGTTCATGTTGTAGTACAGAGCAGAGCAGAGCAGAGCAGAGCAGAGCAGAGGGGCCCATGATGATAGCATTAAACAGCACATCCAGGGTCAAGACATGATACAGCCAACCAAGAACGATAGACTGACATGCCCTCGGGGAGCAAGAAAACAACGGACCTTGATATGAGGTGTCAAAATAAACTCGGTAAAGATTATCCTAAGCTTAGGCTATGTTAGCTAAATATTTTTGTCATCTAGGATCGCGGTCCTGAGTTTTCTTTCCTCCCCCAGCATGCATAGTAGTAATGCATGATATTTTTAGAAGTGCATTCATTTCTTCAGAAACCAAACGGAAAGGAGACCCGATTCCTTGGATGAATCCATGACCGAGGGGTTGGTTTGGTCGCCATGGAATGAAATCTGATACAGGCACCAGACGCAGCCGCAGACGCGATGTTCCCTGAGTCGGTACGTGAGATACAAGGACCTTGCCATCCAATGATGAAACGCCGCCGAGTCGGTGGGTGTGAAACGCACGCGCCTAACGGGCCAAGTAGGTAGCCAATGATGGCCAGAATTAGGCGCTGGGGGAGGTTATTTTAAGAACACAGAGACACAGTGCTTCTCTTCTCTTATTACAGTTCCTACCTACCTATCCAGGTGAATCAGCTCAGTCCGGTTCAGTTCAGTTCAGGCCATGCCGTTGAGGAAGAAGAAGATTCGGTAACATGTGAAGCATCATGGCATTGGGTTGGTGAAACGCATAGATATATACCTGGGTAGGTACATAAGGTAGAGGGATCTTTGTCGAACAGGGGGCTGAAGCGATCCACTGAAGGAGACGAGAGGGCAGAGTCGTACGTAGGTAGGTAGCATTATTCAAGTTTCGGGGCTGTCAGATGCTAAACGCCCAGTATTTTGAATCCCTAACGTCTTGTCATTTCATTGGCAGGTTCTGTAACGTTTCGTCTCAGAGGGTAAGGTACTAAGGTTGATGCTACTGCGTACCGTGTCTTTGTTTCATTTAGGTCTGTTACAGACGGATGTATAAGGTACATTGGGCTTGTCTGTAAGTTGTTTCTGCGATATTCTCGTATCGTCAGGTACAGTACAGTAAGTAAGGTACTAAAGTACCTGACGGGAAGCTGCCCTGTCCGTCCCGCCCGTTCCATGGTCAAAGTCAATCAGAGAGCTCTCCCCCACTTTGTCTTTCTTCACCCTTAAGTTAAGCTTGTTATTCTAGAGTCATCCACTATATCCAAGGAGTCTTGTACTGCAATATCCGGGATGATGGGTACCTTACCTTAGGTACAGAGTACCTAGGTTTCTCTGTCATTCCGTTCTTCTGCGTTTAGTTGTCTAGTTGTTCCAGGTTCAACTGTTGTATTGTTTATTCAATAGCTTTTCGGCAACGTTGGCGTTGTTAATGCCCCTCCTGGCGATCATTACAGATGTTCTGGACCTGTCCATGAACCATGAACTTTGGTTTATCCTTCAAGGGTTTCGTTTCGTCTTGCGATCACGCATTCCCTTGAAGAGATCTGCTTGCGTACCTACCTAGGTAAGGTAGGTAGCTATAGTAGGTAAACTCAAAGGGCACTCTGTCGTATTTTGAGTCCTTTCTTTGCATTGATGACAAGTCACTGGATGTCCCGGGCTGAGGTGACACCTCCACCAGCTTTGAGTTGAGCAAGTAGTTGTTGGTTCTTAGCCGCCCAGCTTTGGCTTTATCACATCTCAGAGTCATCAGCCCAAAGGGACAAAGAATCAGATGACGAGAGGGATGATTGATTGAACTAGTGATATTGGTTAACTACCCTTCTGTTCCGTCCGTCTCGCCTTGTCTTGTCTTGACTCCTCGTGCTTGTTTCACATCTCAGTCAACCTGTCTTGTTTTAAAAGTTATCCCCCATTCCTTTTGTGTCAGAACGAGCGAGACCCAGTCAGAGGCAATACCTCTCTCTCTCTACGGAAGTGTTACCTTACTCACAGACCAATTCAACTGCTAGATTTGGAAGACGTTCTCACTCTCCCCCCTCCGAAATAGCCCGTGCAGCAATACCCTTACCCATTGTCACCTATACTCACCGTTGACGACGGCGAACCGAACTGAAACCTTGGGCCTCTGCCACGACGCGCTAGCCTCTGTACGGGTCTTTGCAGCAGTGCAAGACCCTCTTCTGCCCCGCGCTCTCAACTTGCGAACCAGCATCAGCACGGCCCGAGCGGACGTGGAGCTCTTCTGTTCCATCTCTACCTTCCATAGTACCTTAGCTGCTGTACTACTTTATCGCTACTATAACTCCCCGTCGCTGTTCAACCCTTTCTTCTTTCATACATATTAAATACTCACCACCTATTTTACGCCCTTTCAACTTTGGTTCTTTTCTCAGTCGCTATAAATCATCGCCTGCGTATCTCGCTTGATTCCGCTGAGTCTCGTCGATAACCAAGTCTTGCGACTGTACCTATTGGGTGGAGCTCAATATCTAACCCCTCAAATCACCCTTAATCAGCCAGTCCAGTCCAGTCCTGCCCAGCCCAGTTCAAGCCAGTCCAGGTGGTCCAAACAAGTCCAGGTCCAGGTCCAGATCCAGATCCTTCAAGTACCAACAAAGGAGTCTTCTTAGTCTTGCTTGGCTGGTCCTTTTCTCTTGTCTAGACTTGACTTGACTCTACCTTATTTCTACATCATCTCGACCGACTGACCGATCGAGCGACTGCGCATTCTTCTCTACACGGCATCAGTCGTAGCCTTTTTCGGTTGCTCTAATCCTCTTCAGCTTTCCCCTCCTTTTCACCGCGACCATGTCTCGATCGAACCCCCCTAACGCTGCGGGGTCCCGCAAGATCTCGTTCAACGTGAGCGAGCAGTATGATATCCAGGATGTTGTTGGTGAGGGCGCCTACGGTGTTGTCTGGTATGTTTTCTTGTGTCTCGTGCGATACCCAGTGTATCAAATCCTAACTCTCCTCCAGCTCTGCTATTCACAAGCCCTCTGGCCAAAAGGTCGCCATCAAGAAGATCACTCCTTTCGATCACTCCATGTTCTGTCTAAGAACCCTGCGAGAGATGAAGCTGTTGCGATATTTCAACCACGAGAACATCATCTCCATTCTCGATATTCAGAAGCCCCGAAACTACGAGTCATTTAATGAAGTCTACTTGATCCAGGTTTGTACCACCAGCGCTCAGTCGCAATAGCAGCAGCAGACTAACCAACGATACAGGAGCTGATGGAGACGGATATGCACCGAGTCATCCGCACCCAGGACCTTTCCGACGACCACTGCCAGTACTTCATCTACCAGACCCTCCGCGCCCTCAAAGCCATGCACTCAGCCAACGTGCTGCACCGAGACTTGAAGCCCTCCAACCTCCTCCTCAACGCCAACTGTGATCTCAAAGTCTGCGATTTTGGTCTTGCGCGATCTGCTGCTTCGCAGGAGGACAACTCTGGTTTCATGACTGAATATGTCGCGACTCGATGGTACCGTGCGCCCGAGATCATGTTGACTTTCAAGGAGTACACCAAGGCTATTGATGTGTGGTCGGTTGGCTGCATTCTCGCCGAGATGCTCAGCGGCAAGCCTCTATTCCCTGGCAAGGACTGTAAGTGGTTGCTGAAATACCTGAGACGATAGAGCTCTTTGCTAACCATTTGATCGCCAGACCACCACCAGTTGACACTCATTCTGGACGTGCTGGGCACGCCCACTATGGAAGACTACTACGGAATCAAGTCGCGCCGGGCTCGAGAATACATTCGATCGCTCCCCTTCAAGAAGAAGGTTCCCTTCCGAACTCTATTCCCCAAGACCTCGGATCTGGCCCTCGACCTGCTCGAGAAGCTCCTCGCATTCAACCCTGTTAAGCGCATCACCGTGGAGGAGGCTCTGAAGCACCCATACCTTGAGCCTTACCATGATCCCGAGGACGAGCCAACAGCACCCCCGATCCCCGAGGAGTTCTTTGACTTTGACAAGCACAAAGACAACCTGAGCAAGGAGCAGCTGAAGCAGTTGATCTACCAGGAGATTATGAGGTAAATATGGCATGATGACGAAGATGGGCGAGGCATCTAGGATCTGCGATCCGAGACACCTCTGACGGGTCATCAATTACTAGCAGGTGTGCTTATACGTAGTTGTGACATTTGAGAGGAAGATAAGTGGCAGAATTTGGAGAAGATAAATAGACCACAGCACAACCCTCACGCACGCAAACATACACAGAATCACCTACTAGTTTATTCTGTATAGCATGCACATGGCATGGGTCTTTTAGGGCAAACTTGATGTTGAAAGATGGTCAAATGTATGGAAACAGGATCAAAGACATGGGCCAGAGTCAGGATCAGAGCCTGAGTCTGAAAGGCAAACATGGGACTTGAAGATTATTTGATGAAGTGCACATTGCAGCCATTTCTTTTTTTAGTTGTTATATCCCAAGAAAAAAAGAAATTCATGATGATACGTGGTGAGCATACCTTACTCGGGTGATCAATGTGAAACAGAGTTCCATTCGTAGTAGCAAACTTGGATGTTAGAGTATTCTCTCTGCCTATTCATGTCAGGAACTATGCACTTTGAGAGAGGCCACTAGTCAAATAGAGACATCAAGTAATATCATGACTTTTGTTTCGCCCAATCCCCATCGGCCAAGTTACCTCCAGGAACGTGACAATCAGAGAGTCCGAGTGACAAGACAACAGATCAAAAGGTCTAGACCGAGCCAGCATTTCAGCCGTGATAGACCGTTGGCCATATCGAGCTAGCGTTTTGGTGCTTGAGGCTCTGGTGTTGATGACGATCATGAAGTTTGCCAGCGTGTACGTACGTACATACATGCATGTGGCCAGTAAAAGAGACCACAGGCTTATGAATCACCGCGCAATTCGCTGTAAGCTGTTAAGTAAGGCATACAATGAAGAATGTGGCAATTGCTGCCTTAAATGTATCCGGTTCCAAGCGATCATAGCGAGTTGGAACTTATTATTAATGTTAGTGCATCGATTCTCAAGATCGTTGTCTCTGGTCTTATTAAGTCCTGTTCTAGGCGTTAACCCCGCTATATCTAGCTCCACTAGCTCCCCCAATCTCATGCCCTCTATCTCCAACCTACAGCTACCATAGCAGCGTCAGAACTTATTCATTCCCTCCAATGTCTCAGATCTCAACACTACATATCAACGTCCTGTCTCCCTTTTAGCAACAGCAGTATTCTTCCTCAGCTTCCTGGTCACTGAATGCTTCGAATCTCGTCTCTATGGCCTCCTGCGCTTCCTAATTTGAGCATCACTATCACTAGACTCCGTGTTTACACGTCATGAGCTCTTCTGACCGCAACGAATCCCCCGAATCTCCCGAATCTTCTGGCGCCGCTACGCCCAACAATCCTAATCGCGCCTCTGCATCATACATCACCAACATGTGGACCGGCCTCATCCGTCGCTTCTCTAGTGAGGGTTCGTTCCCTAGCCAGGCCGACACCGCCTACGAAAACGACTACAAGTACCACAACGGCAATGGCACAAAAGACGGTATAAACGGTGTCTTCACACCCGTGCGCCGTACAGCGAGCCCCCTTCGTCCTCCCCCCCTGGATCCTCTTGTTCTGCATGGCTATCGTCAGGGCACGCCCAAGTCGGCTAAGTTGCTGACAGCCGCTGTCGCGGAAGAGATCCGCACCATGGTTCCTGAGCGTTTGCGCATCGTAGACGACTGGCATCTGGTCTACAGCCTCGAGCAGGACGGTGCAAGCTTAACGACTCTTTATCAGCGCTGTCGACAATATGAGGGCAAACGAGCTGGTTTTGTCCTGGTCGTCAAAGACCTAGAAGGAGGGGTGCGTATCCAGTGAGCCCATATGACGTTACCCTGTTAGCTAACATGATCAGATCTTTGGCGCATACCTATCCGAATACCCGCATCCTGCGCACTCGTACTTTGGCAACGGCGAATGCTTCCTCTGGCGAGCCTCGACTATCACGCCTCTCCCTCCACCTCCATCAGCTGATACGACAAACCTGAACTCTCGAACTACAACGCTCGCCCCGCCACCGCCTTCGTCAGAGAGCAACACCCCTACACATTCTCGCGCGCCGTCGCCTACGCCTAGCGAAGCTGTTAGGTTCAAGGCATTCCCATACAGCGGTCTGAATGACTTCTGTATCAATTGTGAGACCGGCTTCCTAAGTGTTGGATCAGGCAGTGGGCATTATGGGCTGTGGTTAGACAACGGGCTTGAGAACGGACATAGCTCAAGGTGCGAGACCTTTGGTAACGAACCTCTGAGTGACGAGGGAACCAAATTTGGCGTCATCGGAGTCGAACTCTGGGTTATGGGCGTATGATGATGATGCTTCGGTATGGCTCTCACGTGTTTGCATGGCGCTCGGTGTTATGATATGGTATTCACAGGCGGATCGGTCTCTCATTAAATTGATGATATATGGGAAGAAGGAAAATCTATGTGCTGTGAAGGCAGAGCGACCTTTGTTTGGACAAAGTCTTTTGGGGTATATAACAAGGAGGGCAACAGCAAAAAATATTCAAGGCAAGATTAGTAAACATCAATGATACCCGGAGCTGATACTCCCGACTCTTTACGCCGTTAGTGGCCCTTCAATACCCCGCATGTAGTCTTACAAAAAAGGGTCAATTGTTTCATTGCTCCTTGTCTCAGCTCTGTCTCTTGGCCATAAACGCCTGGATCCCTTCCAGCACTCCTTGAGGCGTCGGTGACTCGGCGCACACGTCAGGCTCGAAACCGAAGGATAGAAGGTGATCTCTCGTCGTAGGTCCGATGGTCGCAATGAACGTCTTGCCGTCCCGTTCGTAGCCTTTATAGACCTTGTTGGTTTCAGGATCCAGAATTCCCATGATTCGAAGCATACTATCGCATCCAGTTGGTGAGAATACCACAATCCATCGCATAGGATCATTGCGCGTTTCGCCGAGGACCCTGCGTAGATCAACTGGAAAGCTCTCCATGACGCCCGTCCCATAGACGACCGTCTCTGTCACACGGATGCGCTCTGTATCTGGTAGTGCGCCGTCCTGTAGCGTTTTGGGGATGATATCACGACGGGTTTCTCCAACGAGGAATAGAATAGGCGGGAGAGTCGCACGTTTTTGGCCGCTGTACCATTCGTAGTAGTGGGCGAGGATAAAAGGAGCAAGGGCTGCGCCGTTGCCTGTGTGGCTACCGAAGACTTGGAGAGGAGGTTTTTGAGGGACGGCGGCGAGGGCGCGAGTAGTGGCGGGGCCGACACTGTAGACGGGGATGTTCTGTAGATGAGGCCATGAGGGTTTATCCTCGGGATTGGGAGTGTCATCTGTCGCAAGAGAGATTGTGTTAACCCATATAGTTCCAGAGATATAGTTATCTATTCTAATGTTATGACATACCGGTTTTGCCATCTTCGACAAGCTTCACAAAAGCTTCGACGGCGCGTTGTGATGTAAAGATCAAGCCACCATATTCATGATGTTCCTGGTTTCCGATGAGGCGATGGCGAAGTAGCGCTGCGACTTCGTTCATGCCATCACTGTGGAATTGGTGTAGAAGAACAGGCACGAACTGCGGCACAAAACCACTCCCATTGATACTGGATTCCGAGAAAAGATCTTCGTAGGAGTCGCCGGGGCTCGATCTCGTCTTGAGTAGGAGAACAGGTATCTTGGAGGCTTGCTCCAGGGTGGGGTTGGTAGTTGTCATGATGAGTTGAGATTGACCTGATGCGTATATGTATTGATTCACGCGGCTGTCAATATGGTCGATGCGTAGTCTTTAGGATGAAAGAATGGAGGAGACGCGATCAATGGGAGAATAAAGTTGAGATCATGGGGTGGGAAGATCAGCAACTTTCGGAGACTCGGAAGGTGGGATGCGGGTGAGGGGCTCATGGGAAAAGTGGGCGACAGCTTTATCGATAACTATACCTAGAGACGGCAGTTGAGGAGCTTCCAGGCTCCATCAGATTCACTGAATATCTAATCTTTACTTAGGTAGTTTATCGAGGTGATTTTTTGACAATAAAGATATGAATGGGATCTAATTATCGAGCTGGGTATTAAGTGCAGAAACAACCATCTATCAACAATAACTCAACGTCTTCGTACAAGCAACCTAAGCAATCAAACAACCGACTTCTCCTCTGCCTCATTGCCACTCTCTTTTGTTGTCTCGACTGCTTCTTTCTTCACGCTGGCCCACTCCATAGCCAACGCCCCCAAGATAGGCAGGCAAGCCATGATGAGTGCAACACGAAAGCAAACGTGTAGCGAATCGTTGTAGGCAGTCAATGTATCTTTGTGGAACTTCTCAGGGATAGTCTCGAGAAGACCTGTCAAGCCAGCGGACTCGATCTGCTTAGCAGTAACGCTTGTGAAAGCGGACAAACGCTTGGCCAATTCTCCATCGAGCACGTTGGTGCCAACAGAAACGAAGATGGCACCAGAGAGTGTTTGGGCAAAGATGACGAGTGAAGCACCAATCGATACCTGATTGCGTGGAAGAACAGTCTGGGCAGCCATGTTGGGAGCCTGGGAACAGGCACCGAGACCAAAGCCATATACAATCTGATACCCAATCCATTGGCCTTCTGAGGCATTGGTGCCAAGGATAGTGAAAAGGCCAGCACCGATGGAAGAGATGCAGATTCCGGCAATGAGGAACGGCATATAATATCCAATGCGAGAGGTGAGGACACCGCTGATGATGGATCCAACAACAAGAGCAAGTACCATGGCCAAGAGATGAATACCACTGTTCATGGCAGAATCTCCGTTGATTACCTGGAACCAGACAGGGAGGAAGTAAATCAACAGTGTCTGATGCGCACCGATACAAAAGCTCACCCAAAAGCCACCGAAAATGCTGCGCTTGGCGAAGATGTGAGGAGGGACAGTTGCTTGTTCGGGCTTCCAGATCTGGATGAGGACAAAAGCGATGAGGAGGGTGAAAGCAACCACGAGCAAACCAATAATACGAACATTGTTCCACTAGATGATGTGAGTCGAGTCGTTGCAGTATAGGGAACAAACACTTACGCTGTACTCGAATCCACCCCATTGGAGAGCCAGGCAGAGGCAAACAACACCAGGGATGAGAGCAACCAAGCCGAGTACGTTTAGCTGCTGGAGCTTGTACATGAGACCGGTCTTCTCAGTCGATTGGCGAGGAACCTGGAGAAATAGGAAGACAAAGGTCAAGACAACGGCGCCAAGGGGAAGGTTGATGTAGAAGCACCATCTCCAAGTGACGTGAGTTGTGAAGACACCTCCAATGACAGGTCCAATAGCTGAAGCGACTCCAAAGACTGCACCGAAGAGACCCTGGTACTGAGGTCGCTTCTCAAGGGGGACAGCATAGACAATGATGACAAGCTAGCATTGTCAGTAAGGGTGTTATCCTCAGACTTTTAGGGAGCAACTCACGATACCCGATTGCGTACCAGCACCACCTAGACCTGCGACAGCTCTTCCAATGATGAAAGCAATCGAGTTTGGGGCAGCACCACAGATAGCTGAGCCAATTTCAAAGAGTACCATGGCAGTCATAAAGGTCATCTTGATATCCAAGATGGTGTATAGTTTGCCAAATACTAACAAGAAGGCACAGTTGGTAAGAAGGTAAGCTGTGCCATACCAACCAATGTCACTCGCAGCATGGAACTCGTTCGTGATGGCGGGAATAGCAGTCGAGATGATGAGTTTGTCCTGAAGAGTGTTAGTTGTGTGATTGTATCGAGGGATTACAGGACATACCAAGGCAACCAGGAACATGCTGATATAGAGCGAAATCATTAATATGGCAAACTTCATGCCTTTTGGGTAGACCACATCAGCCGGGGCATTGGCTGAGGCAATCATTGTGATG
This sequence comes from Fusarium subglutinans, assembly GCF_013396075.1. Lineage (NCBI taxonomy): Eukaryota > Fungi > Ascomycota > Sordariomycetes > Hypocreales > Nectriaceae > Fusarium > Fusarium subglutinans. The sequence continues at coordinate 21,066 of NW_023502366.1, forward strand.
GTATGTAAGAAGTGTAGTATAAATAGTGGTGTAGTTGATGTTGACTGGGCAAGTTGCTGATACAGCTGTAGAATGTGTTTGAATTGGATCGCGAGTGGAATCACCGGATTCTCTTGTTGTTATATATAACTATCGGTATATCACAAAATGTCCGCCATGAAATCCATCGACAATGTCCGTAGAGAGATGGTATTTCGGACAGTCAAAAATTGACCAATGAGCTTACACCATGACCGTCCGACCGTCCGCTGAGTGACCCTCCACGAAGGATCAACGTCCGAAAATCCTTCGTTTGTCCGCTATTACTGCTTGAAACAAAGATGAGAGGCTGAGCCGCTTTATTTATTTTTTTAAACTATCTCCATTCCGTTTATCCGTCTTACTCAATATGAATATGAGACTGATGGTTGTCGGTTGACCAGCAATATTAGAGACCATGACTCAAGGCACAATTCCCTGATTGACTTGGGCTTCTCACGATGCGAATTATTCGGGATCCAGGCAGTATATTTTACAAACTATACAGTATATCTTATTGCGTTGTTCTGTTAGGTATCATCGGTGCTGGATCACGTGTGGCTCTTAGCATCATGAGTGAACATGACTTCACGTCCAGTAGCCAAACTTCAAATTTATTACACTAGCTTCATCATTTGTGTCAGATTGAGAGGCAAATGAGCCCTCGCCGCTGTCACACATGGAAACACACCAAGCACAGTCAAACCCCCAAACAAGAAAACGTGAGAAGCCAATTCTCAGCTGTACTTTCTGCAGGGGACGCAAGTAAGCCAGGCAAATCAGAGAGACACCCAACAAGGTGTTGACTTTACTGCAGACTTCGGTGCGATAGACAGTCACCCTGCGGCGCTTGCACACGGCGCGGAAAAACTACCGAGTGCATCTTCACTTGCTCGGAACAAGAGCGCAAGGATGCCATCGATTACAGGCCTCATAACAGAAATCAGAAAGCTCGTCAGAGGATAGCTCGTCTTGAGAATCTGGTGACGGAACTGAGAGATAAGGCTGAGAGTTCAAACCAGTCGTTGAACAATACGACCAAAGCAGACAATGGCTCGAGTGATTTTGAACCAACTGCATTAGGCACATCACCAAATGTTCGAATGGGAAATCTAAATCTGGCAGATGATCAGGCTGTATACACAGGTAGCTCACATTGGGCTACAATATTGGAAGATGTAAGAACAAGACGCATTATAGAGACTCGCAGCTGACGAGATACCCTACCTAGATTCAACAACTCAGAGATGAGCTCGCTGATGATGGCTCCGACATTGTCAGTGAAGGGGCTTCTCCTTTTGCTGGTGGCTTGACACAACAGTCTCAGGCACCGAGAATATCTCTACTTGCTAATGTTTCGTGTCTTCCCGTAGAACAAATTCTCGCTTTGGTTCCTCCTCGCAAGATAGTTGACAGACACATCTTCCAGTACTTCAATACTTTTGACTCAAGTAAGTCATGACTCTCATGTTCATATAACCTCATGTTCATATAACTGCTAACTCAGCCTTACCAGTCATCCTTCATCGAGGCAAATTCCTTGCAGAAGTCAGCATACAACAAACACCTTAGGAGTCAATTGCTAATCCATATACAGTATGCAAATTTCTGGGCAAACCCTTCCGCTGTGTCAATCATCTGGGTCGGGTTCCTGTTCAGCATCATGAGTATGGCCGTATCATTGCAAAAAAAGGAGGCAGGGATGCATGGCTTGTCCGCTTCTGAGCTACAAACAACGCTCGACACTTACCGAACGCTCACTATCCACTGCTTGGTTGCTGGAGATTACCTTCGTTCCAGCGCGCATACGGTTGAGACGCTCTTATTGCACTTTGCAGTTGACCAAGAGGCCGACGCCGATGCAAATATTGGGAACTGGATTCTCATGGGTGTCATCATAAGGATAGCCATGAGGATGGGTCTTCACCGTGAACCATCACACTGGCCAAATATCCGACCTTTGCAAGCTGAACTCCGGCGACGAGCATGGATAGCTTTGTACAGCATCGACTTCTTCACCAGTACCCAAATCGGGCTTCCACGTATCATCAAAGATACCCAATGCGACACTCGCCCGCCCTCGTATCTTCTGGATAGCGATATTGGTTTTGAGCACAATACCCTACCGCCTGAAAGGCCACGTTCGGAACCTTCCATGTTGGCGTTTCATATTCACAGGCATGGAGTTATCAAAGTTGCTGCTGAGATATACGACACAACCGAAGCAGGACCCCCTTCAGCAGCTGCTATTGCGACCTTGCAGGTCAGGCTCGAGAGAGCCACAGATTCCTTGCCGGACTGGCTCAGGCTAAAACCTCTCGAAGAGTCGATTGTGGACAGTCCAGCCACAATCCTCAATCGAATGATGCTCGATATCGTCACCCAGAAAGCCATCTATCTCCTCCATCGACACAGTTTCTTCAGAGGGTCGGCGGGAGAAGAGAGTGTCAGATCCAGTGAGATATGCATCAAGGCTGCCCTGTCGATCCTGGAGCACCAACGACGCATGAACGAGGAAACTCAACCAGGGGGCCTCATGTACAACATACGCTGGAGAGTTGCCGCACCACTTAGATCCGAGTTCATGCAAGCTACCATGATGCTATGCTTTGCGTTGAGTAGATGCGATGCAGGACATGATTTGCATAGGCGAAGTGATATCTTGCAGGCTTTGATTATAGCAAAGGACATCTGGGAGACGAGGTCCGACCAATCTCTTGAAGCTCAAAGAGCTGTCAGGGCGATATCGGTCATGCTTAAGCAAGATCGGAAGAGTTCGGTGTCTATTTCGTCACCAACCCACGGTAAGTCTCTTTACCTTACAAGTCTCGTTATTTGCTGCTGACTTTTGTGTATAGCATTCAATCCTTCAACTCTGTCATCCGCGGAGAACAACTTTGGCGGTTTTGATAACACGTTCGGTCAAACCATGGCATTGGACCCGTCCTTTTTCTCAGTTGGTGATGACATGATAGCGTTGAGTAAGGTCATGGATGAGTTCATAAGTGATACAGCTGCAACAGGATTGTCAAGTTCGCCTTTCGGAAACACAAACTGACTCTCATAGACATTGGCAAATAGGAAGGGGTTTGACGGAGATGCTTGACTTGCCACTTCTGTATAACCATGGATTAATCATACATTTTCAAGAGACTAAACAAAACTCGACCGGGAATGATGCTAGAGTGAAGAATACCTACACATCCTCAACTAAAGAAGCTCAATCGACAGCGGGTTGAGTGGGTTGCCTCGCCCCATAATCACCCGGAAGACGGCGCTGCTCCGGCCTAAATTTGGCCTGCCCCTGGAAGCTTCCAGGACTTAGTGGCTTATCGATAAGAAATAGTCTCGAATTCTGTCTGTTGATAGACACTTGATAGAACGTTTGAACATCCTGGCAGTGTATTTAGCTTCTTTTCTTCTGTGTTAGTAGACAGAGGCTGACAAATAGACGTCACACCACGACAATCGTTAAAGTCTCGAGATCCCAATTCTAGTTCTTCTTTTCAGTCCCGAGATTCTTTCGTGGCGTTGCGCTTGTCGACATTCATTCATTGATTGATCAATTGCTTACCTGGCCTGCTTCACTTACTCAGTCCCTAATAATTCCACCGAAAGCAGCCGACTGCTTGTTCCCGTCTTATTCCTTAGTGGTGGCTCGCCTCAGAGGTCGAAGTTAGAGCTAGAGCCAGAGTCAGAGATCTCACCACCACAAGTGGCGCCATTCAATGTCGAGCGATCCGAGCGATCAACAGCAGGCGGCTGCGCCCGCTGGCCCTGAGTCGTCGGTAGGAGGCTCTGCTGAGCCGCCTAAGAGGATCCCCAAGGGAGTGGTACTAGGCCCTGACGGCAAACCGTGAGTTTCATCATGACGCCCTGCAAATGGAGCCCTATTCGACTGACCCTTGCTCAGGTGCCGGAACTGTACGTCTTTCGCTGCATGGGCTTCCCAGACAAAGAGTACTCTCAAACAGGATGCTGCAAAGGTCAAGGGTCCTCCGGCCGACTGCCCTCCAGATGTCGAGGTGCTAGGCCGTAGTACATGGACACTGCTTCACTCCATTGCCGCTCAGTATCCGATACAGCCCTCAAGCGGCCAAAAATCAGACCTTCTCAGCTTCGTCGGTCTGTTCTCCAAGCTATATCCTTGTTGGGTCTGCGCGGAAGATTTCCAGGGTTATCTAAAACGAGAAGCGCCACAGGTCAACAGTCGTGATGAGTTCGGCAAGTGGCTGTGCGGCGCACACAACGACGTCAACCGCAAATTGGGCAAGCCTGAGTTCGACTGTTCCAAGTGGGAGGAGCGGTGGCGGACAGGCTGGAAGGATGGGAGATGCGATTAAGCTGTTTCTGAGCTGAGGTTGAGGCTGGCTGGCTGCTGGATCGGGCCGGAAGGCTAACGCGCTTAACAATACAGTACATACATATGTATGTAGTATGTCAGAGGCCTCGACTCATTGTGGTTTCGGTGTGCGGTGTACGATATTTGGGCCCCCTGAGCGAGTGCACACCGATTGGAGAATGGCACGATGGACCGTTGGCCGTTGTGTGGATACATACATACACGTGTGGTTAATGCCGGACCGATGAAGGCGTGGGATGTCAATGAATTTTCTATGGACAGAGGAAGAAATGATGGGCAAGACGGTTTGGAACGTTGATGAGCGGAGCATGGCAATCGCCGATTTTGGATGGATATTTCATGATGGGGCATGAGCTGTATAGTAGAGGCGAAGCGAGAACTGCATGCATACATACACGGAATCTCATCTCACGATAATCGATAGATGTGCAACAAATGTAACATATCATGAAGCCAAATAAATACACATATCAAGTTTCACCATCAGTCTATACATAGAATGAGCATAATTAACTCTGTACACCGCTCTGAAGCAGGGGGTCGAACTTCCGACATCAGCAGCCATAGCTTCTTCGTCTTAGACAAAGCCAGCCCTGTAGGCCCTAGGGTGAGTGCGATATTGAGTCAGTTCAATAGAGTACAGCCATCCGTGAATGAGGTCAAATTCAGGAACGTAGCGGAAGTACGATATATCCCAGGGAGCTGGTCTCGCCAGTTCACCACCCTAGCTGCACATCCCTGCTCGTTTCGGTGAACTCCCTTTAGGCGGCGATAAGAATGATCTGACTGACACGGCTGTACAACACTAACTACCGGGCCGCCTTTTTGCCAAAAACCACCAACTACAGGTCTCATCCAAGCGGCATGGCTATAGCTAGGGCCAAGGTGGTGTATAGATAGGTGGTAGTTCCCAACATTACCTTACCCTGCAACATCCCATCTCGCCCCCAAGGCCTGCCATGGCCCCTCTGAATCCATGGTCTTTATCCGTTGATGAAAAAAGATTTGATATCGTCCCGCTATTGTAACACGATATCGGTTTGGTATTTTACGGCAAAGAGCGGAAAACATAGGAAAGAAGAGGCTTGAGATGATATCGGTCGTGATGATCAGATGTCGATTACGGGATGGTTTCGAGTTGCAGTACGACTGAAAGGGCCTTTTACGGACACGAGATCCCTGTCTTGAATCGGGCTTGATGCTGCTTTTCTGTTGATTGCTTTATCGACTGGAGTGCCGTACGCAGAGAGTTGTGAATGGATGGTTGGCTGAGATATTTTTCTACTGCAATGTAATGTAATGTAACGCATAGTCATGTCTTGTCTCAGCATTACTACACGCGTACATACGCCAGTGATGATCATGAATGCTACGCTCGTATGCAAGTTGTGCCGCTTGCTTTTACTACCTCTCAATTTACCCGGCGGCCAAGGAGGAATACCTCTCTACCTCTAGGTAGATAGGTACAGTTGGACAGTCAAGAATACTAATAAGGTACCGACATAAAAGTCTCGTTATGTCATCCTTGAATGAGGAGGCTATTCAGGGTCGACATGGACATCCACCACCGCAGACCTTGCAACGATAACGATATCGACATCCATGGAAACAATTAACTAATGATGGTTGTCCAGGCCAGGACCCTGGGTCTTGATGCGTACTATGTACATACCTACGCAGTCGGACCCCCGTTGTCTTGTCGATTGCCGGTCGCAGGCATCTCGAGAGGGAGAACAACGCCATTTGCAAATATCCATCCATCCATCCATCCATCCATCTGTCTATCTATCCATTCCAATTCCAACCACAGACTGAGACTAATAACGTTGGTTGACTTAATTAGTATCTCCGGGTATTGTTTTACTTACGGACTAGGTATGATCCCGGCCGGTGGTCGCTCGGCTGCACAGGTCCGGACTAGCCGGGATGGCCGGAGTTGGTTCTGACAAGCAAAGACAAGGCACGCCAAGGATTTATCGAGGGTCAATGATCCATCCATACAGATCTGATCGTGGCTGGCTGGCTGGCAGGCATCGCATCTTTCCTTTCTTTTTCCTCATCGTCCCGTTGTTCCCCTGTCGTCGTTAGTCGAAAAAGAAGAAGCATCCGATTTCTATCGAGGCATCCACTCATTCTGTGGCATTGAATTGTTTCTAGACGTTCTTAGACCCGTTGTCACCATCAAGATTCCACCCTTGGCAAAGTCTGCCCGATTGGGAGGGCCCGTAAACAGGGCACAATGGCATCATATGATTTTATGACTGTCGGTCGCTACCTAACTACGCATACAAACAATGGATCTGCCTGCTACAGAAGGGGGGAGAAAAAGATAGCTGCGACTAATGCAGAGTTAGAGCCTAGGTAGTTAGTTCGCAGTAAAAGAGCCGCCCTCCCGAAGGGTCATTACATCACCATCAGAGGACTTTTATCGCCGTCACCGTAAGGTACCTTAGGTAGCTAGCTTATACTGTACTGTACTGTCTGTCACTCACTATCGCGGTTTCGGCCGCTTCGAGTCGGGAGCGAGCGAGGAAATATCGTGACATTCTGAAGCCGAGAATAACGGTCAATCAAAATTTGCTACTGGGCGGCTTATGCCCGTGCTGTCTCCTTGACAGGTCCGATTCTAGTGACACTTACAGGGTCAGAGCTGGACTGGACTGGACTGGGCTCATTTTTGACCATGGTCTTATTTTTGGCGCAATCAATCAGATCAGATCAGATCAACCCATTTGAGGGTTAGAAGCAAGGAAGAGCAAGGGGTATCATTGGTGACAGGCTACCTACCTACACTCTAGACACTGTATGTATGTAAGGTAAGGTAAGAAACTGCTGAGTGTACACCCAATTTGTGAGGGTGCACACCCGTCAACAAGCTTCAATTGTATTGCTCATAGCTCTCAGATACGTACGTAGTAGCTACCTACCTACCTTACCTTACCTTACCTTACAGGTGAAGCATCAAACGTATAAACACCTCCTTCCCCCTCTACCGAAAACATCTTCTCTTCCTTCCTCATCATTCCATCGATCAATCAATCAATCAATCAATCACATTCCTCTTTTGGTTGTCTCGGTTACTTCTCAACCTAGACATCTTCCCCTCACTCTCATACTCATACCCATACTCATCCTCATAACATCTCACTCATCCTACAAATAAGCTTAGAGCTCCCTCTATTCCATATCGACCTTATCAACCATATCTTTTATCTCACCTAACATACTGCCGATCAACTCGCAATCATGAGCAACTCCAACCTCCAAAAGCCAATTGACGTGGCTGAATACCTCTTCAAGCGTCTCTACGAAGTCGGTGTTCGATCTGTTCACGGTGTTCCCGGCGACTACAACCTCGTTGCCCTCGACTATCTTCCTCAATGCAACCTCAAGTGGGTCGGCAGTGTTAACGAGCTTAACGCTGGTGAGTTTCATCATGACTTGATCAACAAACCTCAAAACATCACATCACTAACATACCAACTTTAGCCTACGCTGCTGATGGATATGCCCGTGTCACCAAGATGGCTGCTCTCATCACCACCTTCGGTGTTGGTGAACTCTCTGCTGTCAACGGTGTTGCTGGCTCTTACTCCGAGCATATCCCCGTCGTCCACATTGTTGGATGCCCTTCTACCATCTCTCAGCGTGACCAGATGCTTCTTCACCACACCCTCGGAAACGGTGACTTTGATGTCTTTGCCAACATGAGCGCTCAAATCTCTTGCAACGTCGCCAAGCTCAATAAGCCCTCTGAGATTGCCGAGCAGATCGATACTGCTCTCCGCACTTGTTGGCTCCGCTCTCGCCCCGTCTACATCATGGTCCCTACCGACATGGTCCAGGAGAAGGTTGAGGGTGCTCGACTTGACACCCCTATCGACCTGTCTGAGCCTCAGAACGACACCGCTAACGAGGACTTTGTCGTTGAAGAGATCCTCAAGGCTATGTACGCTGCTCAGCGCCCTGTCATCCTTGTCGATTCTTGTGCTATCCGTCACCGTGTTGTCAAGGAGGTTCACCAGCTCATTGACAAGCTCGACCTTCCCGTCTTCGTTACCCCCATGGGTAAGGGTGCTGTGAACGAGGACCACCCCAACTATGGTGGTGTCTTCGCTGGTGACGGCTCTCATCCCGCTCGTGCTCAGTCTATCGTCGAGGGCTCTGATCTCCTTCTCACCATTGGTGCTCTCAAGAGTGATTTTAACACCACCGGTTTCTCTTACCGCACATCACAAATCAACTCTGTTGATTTCCACAGCACTCACTGCAAGGTCCGCTACTCCACATATCCCGGCGTTGCCATGCGTGGTGTCCTCCGCAAGATCATCGATCGAGTCGACCCCAAGGCTATGCCCGCTCCTTCTATCCCTGAGGTCAGGAACGAGGTTGAGAAGAACACCGACGACTCTGAGATCATCACACAGGCCTGGCTCTGGCCCCGCGTTGGCGAATACCTCATCCCCAACGACATCATCGTCACTGAGACTGGTACCGCTAACTTCGGTATCTGGGACACTCGATTCCCCCGCAACGTCACCGCCCTCAGCCAAGTTCTCTGGGGCAGCATCGGCTGGTCCGTTGGTGCTTGCCAGGGTGCTGCCCTCGCTGCTAAGGATGCAGGCAAGGAAGGCCGAACAATCCTCTTTGTTGGTGATGGATCTTTTCAATTGACCGCTCAGGAGCTGAGCACAATGATCCGACATCACCTCAAGCCCACAATGTATGTTTTCAAGACTGACTGTCTCCTGTTTCTTTTGCTAACGCTTGTTCTAGTTTCGTCATCTGCAACGACGGCTTCACCATTGAGCGATTCATTCACGGTATGGATGCTGTCTATAACGACATCAACAACTGGAAGTACAAGGACCTCATCAGTGTCTTCGGCGGCGAGAAGACCTGCAAGACCTTCCAGATCAAGACCAAGACTGAGCTCAACGAGCTCCTCACCAATAAGGAGTTCAACGCTGCTGAGTGCTTGCAATTCGTCGAACTCTACATGCCCAGAGAGGATGCTCCTCGCGCCCTCATCATGACCGCCGAAGCCAGCGCTAGGAACAACGCCAAGAAGCACTAAACGGTTAACTAATCGAGAAAGAGTGAAATTTTGATAGACGGGGTTTTGGAAAACGTTCCCTGGAGAACATAATAATGATTTAAGTGGCTTATGGTTTATACTATAGAGTGGCGGACGATGGTTTATGTTTTATGTACCTCAAATTGAAAAGCGATTTTCTTATATCTTTAATATTCTCTTATCCAACTGTTGATGGCTAACTACATTATTGGTTGTCGACAACTTGGTGTCGCATATTTACAACGTTGTCGCTCATACTTGACTGAGATAATTCGAAACTAACACAACTTACGAACCGACTAACATTTGATCCCAAAGCCTCTGTCATCTGGAGATGTGAGCTGTGATATACTTCATCATGCGAGATCTGAAGTCTCTGGCTTGTTACGGTTTTACGTTCAATGGCATCTTAAGCCACCTTTATCTATTCTTTTTTAACCAACCCGACAAAGTATAAGAGACATTCATTTATGCCAAATAAAATATATCAGTATAGTTCAGAAAAATATTTTTGAGCTTTCTCTCCTCAAATGTTGATCGCCTTTCTCAACTATGAAAGGCACCAATCAGCACACGTGATTCGCCTCTACCAAAATTCTCCACGCGCAGCGACCTAGCTCAGGAGCAACAAGACTCACTCTCCTAGGTTCGTTTTGAAAAGGCTCCTGCGGTGTCACGAATATTTGTTTGCATATATCGCAACATTTACAGTAGGATATCAGACGTGATCATGAGTGACGGAGCTGGAAAGCGAAAGCAGGGCCCTGGAGGCAATGGCCCGGCCACCAAGAAGAGCAAGGTAAACAAATACGGACCCATTGTCGGCGACCAGGCTCTTGTTTGACCCTGAGAGAATGTTTTATGGCGTTGTTGAACTGAGCGGACTGGGCTAACATTTGAAAAGGGAGGCAGTGGTGGTAAATGGCAAACGCCACACCAAAAAGCCAGAAAAACTGAGCAGGTCGAGCTTGGAAGGACTTTGGAGATCAACGATGCCGGGATCTGGGTAACTTACGCGAGAGGAATGAAGGGCAAGGCGATTACGGAGTTCAAGAACCTTTGTAACGAGGTATGGCACTCGCCCGTGATACCCTTTCAGTCTATTGGAGGGCTTGGTAAACTAACTTGTTTCAGTACGGAGAGTCACTGTTCGGAGTGAAGCCCCCGAATGAGGATGGAGACAAGGACGAGGATGATGAAGATGCCGGTGATATTGAGGCGTCTATCGAGAAGGAGTTGGCCAGCATGGCACAGCCAAAGCCCAAGACGAAGCAGACCTTCACACCCATCGGAACTGGCCTCGATTGTGTCTTCTTCATGAAGACGGTCAAGCCCGTAGATCCTCTCAAGCTTGTCACCAAGGCCTCCCAGGATGCCAAGGACTGCCCGGATCCTATGCAACGCAAGACCAAGTACATCAACCGCTTGACGCCTATCTTTGATACGGACAAGGCGACAGACAAGGGTATTGAACGCGTAGCCCGCAGCGTGATGGAGCCTCACTTTGAGCTCAAAAGCGAGTCGGGAGAGGATGCTCCCGCTGAGCCCGCTCCATCAGAGCAAGATAGTGAGGGGTCTGCAGCCTGCACGGTAAGTAGACAACGTGATTCGCGGAAAGCATCGTTGTTCGAAGCTGACGATGACCCCTTCAGTACGCCATCAGGTATAACATCCGGAATCACACCGCCTTCAAGTCGAGCGAGGTGATCAAGAAGATTGCGGACTTGGTCAGCCCTAAGCACAAGGTCAACCTGACGAGTCCCGACAAGGTGGTATTGGTTGAGATTTTCCAGGTAAGCGGCCCCTCCCCTCGCGTATTGGACCTATCGCGGTGGCATTTGGCTAACTAGCGTTGAGACGTTCTGCGGAGTCTCGGTTGTTGATGGCAAGGAGAGCGAGGAACTGAAGCGTTACAATCTCAATGAGCTGTACAAGGTGGCCCTGGAGGATAAGAAGCAGAAGGGAAAGCCTGAAGGTGAGGGAGTCGCGGAATCAACGCAAGCTAGCTTTTGAGCCACTCGCGTGTGAGAGGTGTGTTTGCCAATGGATAGATAGTATTATTGGACATTCCAGACGAATCGAGGCCCTTTTGCCTCATGGCTGCACAGAGGAGACCGTTGGGGTCTGATTCGAGCAGGATCACTTGGGTTTCAATGTGGTGTGGTGTCAGACAACCAACCAACAAACCATCCATCCATCCATCCATCCATCCATCCATCCACAGTCGGTGGAAAGATGGCATGGCTATTTTGCAAAGATGGAATTTCAACGTCCGAAGTTCCGTGCTTAGAAAGCCAGGCATTTCATGTATCCAATCCACTTGGGGCTATGGATGGGATGGGGTCTTGTAACAAACTCAACAGGGAGGATTAACGATACGACCCCCAAAGTGCAGGGTTTCTCTTCCCCAGGGAGTTGGAAAGGTCACACGGAGATGGGGACAGAGAAGGATCGGCATATATCGGTGAACAGAACGGGATTTTGTGCCAGAGTATCCGCATCATGAAGGACATGCAAGAGAGTGATGATGCGTTTCAGCGGCTGCTGGGCAGCGGTGGAGAAGTAAGTCTACAGTATGTGCTGCTATTACGGGGTGAGCTACTAGATATGATCTATCGTGTCTAGCTCTCAAGCTACCCCGAGATTAGGGATCGAGAGATGGGCTTTGGCGCACAGCTCAGGAGATTGATCAGTCGTGGCTTTGTTGTACACGGGATGTGGGACGTGCCGTAAGGCTAAGCCAGGCAAAGAAGCGTGTAGTCGCCTTCGGTGAAGTGGGAGATGAAGGAAGGGGTGACATTTTCTGCATTCTTTGACAAGGAAAATCAGAGTATAATGACCAAGGTCATGGCTGAAGTTGAAGTGGGTATGGTATAACTATCCGTATGCGATGGTACATAGTAAGGTATATGTATATGTAGTATGTACCTATGTACGTACTGTGCCTTGAATTACATGTCACGTCACATCAAGAATACCGAGAATTCCATGACCATCAGAGATTTAGATGACTTGAGATTTTGGGCCCCGGAAGTTAACTATGGGCCAGTCAACGTTAGTTGTCCGTCCTTGGCCTGTCCTTGTGCTCCCGGTACATTCCCGTGTAGTTAATTAAAGCAAACGGTTGTGGCTGAAGATAGTTTTGTTTTGGTGCAGTTTTAGGGGCTGAACAAAGACAGCGGAATCATTCAGTGGTGGATTTGGAATATGATGATGATGATGATGATGAGGAAATCTAGGCTGCAGTATAAAAACAAACGGGCCTAGAGCCTAGAGCCTAGAGCCTGGACAGGGGCTGTTTGCGTTAGCGGAATGTGACCCAGGTCAGCTTCGCTTGCGGTAGCCAATCATAAATTTCCCGACTCGCTTCTCGATGCACGCCAGAGGCTTCGTCATTTAGAGTCTGACATTCCGCCCTTTTTTCTTCTTCTTTCTTTCTGCCTTTTGATCTTTTCTTTCTCTTGTGAGGGCGATGGGCGCATGATAATATCATCTGATGTATGTCGGCTCTCACCAAAATATTCAGTACACAGAGAGTCAGGGTCACGGTCACGGTCACGGTCACGGTCACGGTCAGTCAGTATCCCAAGGGAATGGTACCCGAGATCAGAGACTGCAAATGCGGTGCTATTAAGCTTGGCTTGGCTGGGGTCGATAGTTAGTGGTGGTCAATTGGAATGGCTCGCTTCAAGATTCGCAAATGGCCCAATGGCTGTGCGGTCCTCGTTCCGATCTGCGCTTCTCGAAGTCGATCTCCTGAGACTAGGCATCTCCCCGTAGCGGGCAAACACTATCCCACTACCTTCAGCTCACAAGTACAGTAAGCAGAGCCCTACAGGAGGACTGGGGTTGCAGTTTGCATTCTGCATGTCTTCGATCCTTCTTCTAGTCTTTCGGAGTCTATTCCGTCCTCACCTCTTGGCGTAATGCCCTGCACAGAAAAGAGGCTTGAACTAAGGCTGCGGGCGTCTTTTTACTCGGGAACCCCCTTGTTCCTTGTGCTGCATTGTGCTGTGCTGTGCTGTGCTGTGCTGTGCTGTTCTATACTGTACTTTTCGTCTTCTGTACCTTGGTAGTTTCGCTTGCTTGGCTGTCCGTTTCGGCTTCACCATTCCGGCGGGTTCGAGGATCTATCCGTGAGAGATGTGTCGTCGTTATTGTATATAGGTATGTAGTGCACATACATCCTTGCTTGCTTGATGCTATATCACCATATGATACGGCCAAGAATGGCTTCGGGTTCTTATATGTTGTATTTCTTTCTTCCTTTGATCTCTTTGTTGTCGTTATGATTGAGTGAGTGGCTTCCAGCTCCAGCCAAGCCAGTATTTATCCCTTCGTTCTCTGTTCAGTCAGTCAGTCAGTCAGTCAGTAGGTGATTAATAACCACTGATATTAAAGATTGTTGACGAATACTACAAGACTAAACAAAAGTGCCTCCCGTCTGGCCCCTTCAGTTACTGGCTCGCTACGTCGACCATTTACATTTTCCGTTTACGCCCCCGTCTTTTTGTTCGGTTCCCTATTCCGCCCTCGCTCGCAAGCGTGGACCCTTCTTCTGTAGGGTCCGTCTGTCCCTTGGCTACTAAGTTAGTTAGTTAGCTTCTTTGCATTCCCCATGATTCTCGCTTGCTTCTGCTTCTGCTTCTGCTTCTGTCTGCTTCTTCGTCATGGCCAGTTTCGCTGACCACCTCAGGCGGTGACATTCTATCCCTGTATATTCCGCCTTTTTGTGCTTTTATCCATGTAAATACTCTGTCTGTCGTTCGTTCATTCACTACATGTACCCACCCATCATCATCGTCGTCGTCGTCGTCGTCACTTGTTCTCGGACCCGAGAGATATGCTGGCGCAACCGTTGTCTGTCAATCCTCCTGATGCCTGTTCCTCCTGGTTTCTGATTAGCTCTCTTTGCCTGCCGGGTTTTCATTTTGTTGTTCTTGCATTTGCATACGCATGAGGCGTTCGAGAAGGCGAATCTAGTTCCTGTACCGCGGAAACTAATAACAACCTCCACTACTACATACTACATACTACCTACACTACGTCCTTCATCTGCCCACTCTATCCTAATCCTTCTCATATATTATTTTCTACCACTCTCCCTCCCTATATCTGTCTATTCAGCCTTCCAGATAATTACCTGTCATCTCATCCTTACCTACTCAGCTATAATAGATGGCTAGTTAAGAGTCTACTTACTCCCATCATCGAAACTTCTGTCTCATCTCGTGTTGCAGAGCATCCTGCCAGGCATGAATAGAACAACATACTGTTCCCTCTCCTCTTTATACTAAAGGCTATTGCCTGCTTCAAGCCGTTCTCTGCGACTCCTTTCGCCTCGCCAGCGCCTCAACCCATACAGCAGATCCGATCAGCCATTCTCCTGAATATCACATCCTACATATATAACCTCTTCCCTATGACTCGAATGTCGTACCAATGCACTCTTCGGGATGACGGCAGTCTGCCCCTCCTGAGCCATTGTGTTGCGCAAAAAAGCTGCAACCTTGTACATGACAATATCCCCCGTTCGGCCCGAAACCTGACCTCTACTGAACCCTCTCCAAACGCCTCTATCTCCCCTTTCCCCTCCTCTTCTTCTTCTTCGACCTCTGTTCTCAGTCCCATGGCGGCTGCTCCGCCAGAGAGTTCTGTCTTCTCCCTACTCAACGGCATCAGCCCTCGTCTGGCGGTAGAGGAACTCGAGGTTGTTCCTTCGGCTCGACTGCAGCGTCTTTATAATGTCAAGGTTACAGAGGGCCCAAATCTTCTATTGGCGCTACCCCCACCTGCGGTTATACGGTTGCTACGCTCTGAGAAGTCGACCCTTGGTACTGAAGCTGCTGTGCTCAAGTGGCTTTCCGCTGTTGCGAGAGAGAGGAAAATCTGCTCTAGCGCCGGAGCTCAAGAAACTACAAGCAGGACAGTTGAAACCCCTGTAGTGAATGAGACCAATCCTCGATTGTTGGCCGGATACTTACCTACCCTTGTTCGGCATGAGTCTATTGGTGGTGTACTACCTGTTGAATATAACCTCATCCGACCGCCAAGGGGCACTTCCATATCCACACTATCAAGACCCCTAGACTCCCGTGAGCAATGGTCAGTGGACTTCCAGACAGGTCAACTACTCCGTCGGATATCTAGCCAGGTTTCACCGACCAGCAGATTTGGTATTGCCGCTGATGTTCTTTCAGTACCTCCTTCAGTTGTCCATCACCCACCACGACGTTTTGAAGGAAGCTTGACTGAATCAAAGGGTGCCGGCTCCTGGAGAGTAGCATTTCATAGTCTGCTGGAATCGGTCCTTCGAGACGGAGAAGACTTGACCATTATGTTTAATTACAACAACATCCGACACCATTTCGAGCGTTTTCAGCATCTGCTTGATGCAGTAACGAAACCGCGACTTGTTATCTTAGATGCCGGCGAAGACTCCAATACATTAATACACCGCCCATACGATAGCGAGGAGAAATCTATACTCCCTAAAGAGGTGCAGCCACAACCGAAATTAGGAAAAGGGGTTTCGAGAAAATCAGACAATGATGGAAAGGTGCGACAAGACTGCAGGATAGTCTTCCAGGATGATACCAGCAGAAAGCAGGAATATATGATAACAGACGAGCCAAGCCAAAACCCCATCGAACTAACTGGTTTACGACAGTGGAGTAACTGCGTATTCGGTGATCCCCTCATGGCCACCGTCTTCAGCAAACGACCAAATCTCTCAGATGACTTCTGGCGAGGGTTCGACAATCCACTGCCAGGTGAAACGACGGCAAGCCTCATCGAAGATCGGGACAATGCACACATTCGCATGCTGCTCTACGAGTGCTATCACGCGGTGGTCACTCTGGTGGGAGAGTACTACAGGCCACAAACCGACAGCAGCAGGCGAGAACTTGCGGCTCGAAAACATCTCGGCAATTTGTTGGCTCGGCTTGAAGAACTTGACGATCGGGGCCAGCAGCGACGTAGGCGTATTAGTGGTGAGATGTCACCTGCGAAGAGACCGCGCTCTGGGCAGGAGAGCGACGAAGAGAGCGAGCCTTGATTATATACGACCATATTTACGGGCCACTAGCTGTCGGTGAGCTACCTATACGAGTAATACACGAATAGACACATATTATGATCACCTTACTGAAGCATTATTGAATGCAATAATCATATCTCGTGAACAAGATGAGCAACATGTCCATTGACAAACTATGCTCTTGCTTTTCCCTTCCCTTTTGCAGAATCATTGCCAGCCTCTTCATCCTCCTTCTCATTCTCATCTTCTTCGTCTCGTGGCAGTTGAAAACCCATCATACCCAACAAGTTACCAGTCGGTCCAGCCATGCCAGCCTGGCTCTTGAAGCTTTCAAGTAAGTTCTTTGCCAGGTTGTAGTCAATATCGACTTCGTCATCGCTGTTCTCTTCTTCTTCTTCTTCTTCTTTGATGTCTGCCAGGCTGCTCCCTCCCTCCTTTTGAGTTCCATCCTTCAGACGGGTTTGCTTCTCGACAGGGTCAAGCTTGAGCGCACCATGCTCGTTGAGCTCTGCTTCGAACTCCGTGGTGAGCTTCTGGATCTCTTCGTCCTCTTCGTCAATTACAGGCGGTTTGGGCTGAGTCGCGGCCTTCTTTGTCGTGCTTGTGCTTGAGACTGTGGATGGTAGACCCATCATTTCTCTCATCATCCTAGCGAACTCCTCCTCGTCAAAGCTAACCTCCTTGTCCTCCGAGTCACTGTCTTCGTCGAATTCGTCGTCGTCATCATCGTCCTCGTAATCCATTTCATCAAGTTCTGCGCCGTCCATTCCAGCACTGTCATCATTCAGGAATGCTTCAAAGCGAGACACAATCTTGCGAAGATTAGATTGTGTATTCGCATCTCCAAAACCTGACTTGTAGTTGGGGGAAGCGTTTTCTCTTTTGCCATCCAATTCCTTCTCGAAGTCTTGGTAGTTGATGTCCATCCATGCTTCGCTATCGCCACGATCGTTATCCTTCCATGATTTGATCTCTTCATCTGAAGGGAGAGCCTCGTTGCCATCCTCTGCGAGGTCCTCAAGTTCGATAGCAAGCTCACGGACAACTCTAATTTTACTCTTTTCAGCCTTCGCAGCCAGCATTTCGAATCCACATGTGAGTTTCATCCCAATATCCAATCTCGCCATGACTGTGTCTGCCTCGCCTGAAGGTGCTACTTTCAGCGCTTTCCGAAGGACTTCGCTCCAGCTCGGCGGGGCATCGAACCGTTGGGATCGCAGTTGGGCGAAGAGCACCTTGCTAAACCTGACAGATACTGTGATGAGGTCTTCTGGAGGGAATGTTAATGGTTGGGTTGGTGAGATGACACGTTTCAGGGCTATCGGGTCCCGGAGATAGAATTCTTCGACTGCTGGTGCAACCGATTTAGGGAGGGAGTGGAGGATATATGCTAACTTCCTCGGTATCGCGATGAGAGAATGGTGTAGAGATTCACTGATCTGCCCTGGGTACTTTTCAAGTCTGTAGAAGGCTTCGGCTTCGACGAAACCTGAGTGAACAAGTGCATTACGTTTCGTTTTAATCACTTGGACTGCATCTGGTAATTCAAGATTGCGAGCTCTGAGGCCCTTCTCATCTTTGACTGGGATAAGAAGAAGGTTTCCTTTGTTGATCCAGGCTCGGTTGTTGTCAATCTCGGGATTCAACCACCTGGGTAGCACATTGGCTGCTTCGACCAGGAGGAACTCGCCGTCTGTGTCAAATACCCGTACCCAAAGGTTGGGGTGGGACTTTGATAGTTCTCTTAGTATGTATACGATGAGCCATTCGTCTTCTACGGCATCACTATAATCAGTGATACCATGGAGGTACAGCAGTCCTATCCAAGATGTTAGTAGGTATGTATCTTGGAGGTGGTGCAGGGATGACACTCACCGTTTTCGTTTTTAAGAGTCAGGTTGAATTCATCTTTTTGCCACATGTAGTTTTTGGTAAGTGTGGTAGCAAGCTCTATGGCCGACTTTCGAACATTCTCGATATGTGCGAGCTGTTTGCGAACATCGACTTGAGGGTCTATGAAAAAAAGAAGATATTCGACACAATTATCTGGCAGCTGATTCTTGAAGTTTGCCTCTTCCGCATCGCCTGTTTGTGGAGGGAATCCCGCTTCTTCTATGATTGGCGATCTGAACGACATGACTTCTGCACGATGCGATTAATAAACAGCATCTCCTCATGAGTTGTAGAGGGAGGCTTAGGTTGGGGGTTACGAGTTTATTTAATCACCTATATACGAAAGCTACCGGGTAAGCAGCTTACGACGATGCTGGAATTCTGTGTCATTCACGGCAGATCTGCGCTAGTCCCATTCTGGACAAAGTCCCCACTACAAGACACGCTTGTCACGTCCCGTCCACCCCAGACGCGTATAGTGGGATACCTGCCTACCTATCCGTACTTCAGACGTAACTGCCATTCTTTGACCATGTCTGATCGCAACAATTCTTGGTAATACAGATTGAACAGTCCTTGTCGCCTCTCGTTCTCGAAACTCTTCAAATAAGTCTCTATACCAAAGAATCTAACCCGATTTCCCTACGACAAAACCTAACAGCCTTGTAACCAATCGACCCATCACGAGGCTGCCGTGAGCATCGCAGCCATGGCACCCACCAAGAGATCCCGGCGAGACGTTGAACAAGAGGACGATGTCATAGTAGATGTACGAAAAGCGCGATCTAACTTTTCAAGAGAAGATACCGTAAGGAACACACCAACCGCCGCATGCCGCATGCCATCTAACTCTTGTCCTATTGCAGAGAAAGCGTGCCAGAGTAACCGTAGACGACAGCCAGACCAGAGAAACACCCCAAAGAGAGAACACTCCGAGTGACCAGAGCGAAGATGACGAAGACCGCAGAAATATGGCCGCGCCGCCGCAGACGCAGTACGAGATCATGCGAGACAACGGCTTCAAACATCTGGAGCACGCTGACTGGGACGACCAGCAAGCGACCCAGAAGCTCGCCAAGCGGGTCATCAACCTCGGCAACAATGTGGTATCTGAGAGTGGTATCATCGAGAGCATTACCTGCTTCAACTTCATGTGTCATGAGCGATTACATGTCGACCTAGGGCCACTGATCAACTTTATTGTCGGAGAGAATGGTAGTGGGAAGAGTGCTGTTCTAACCGCACTAACACTTTGTCTGGGTGGCAAGGCTAGCGATACCAACCGAGGTGGAAGCCTCAAGTCCTTTGTCAAGGAGGGTTGCGAGCAGGGTAGCTTGGTAGTCAAGATCAAGAATGCCGGCTCAGATGCCTACCAGCACGATATCTATGGCGACACCATCATTGTTGAGCGCCATTTCTCCAAATCGGGAAGTAGTGGTTTCAAGATCAAGAGCGCTCTTGGTAGAATCATCTCAACCAAGAAGCAGGAGGTAGATGAGATATCAGAATGGTACGCGCTACAAATCGGCAATCCCCTCACCGTTCTGTCACAGGACAACGCGCGACAGTTTCTCAACGCGGCGACTCCAGCCCAGAAGTACAAGTATTTCGTGTCTGGTGTACAACTAGAGCAGTTAGACAACGACTACAGGATGTCACAAGATACGCTTGACAAGACCCTCATACTCAGAGATGATTTAAATGCCAAGATCGAAGAGGTTAAAAAAGAGTCGGAAGCCGCACGCCGGCTAGCCGAAGCCGCGCAAAAAAACAAGAATCTTCGCGAAAAGGCACGGCATTACATCAATCAACTGGTCTGGTCTCAGGTCGTCGAGCAGGAACGTCTCCTCGAGGATTGCGAAAAAGAAATCACTAGACGGACTGAGAGCATAACCGAGGCGGAAAAAAAATGCGAAACATCGACCCAGGCCCTCGAAAATATCAACGAGAGGATTGAGAGGCTTTGGCAGGCAAAGGAAGAGATTGAGAGTGATCGAGATACATTCAAGGAACGCATCGACAACGCCAGAGCTGCTTGCGAAAAGGCGCAAAAGGAGGAGTCAGAGCTGCTCAGAGAGGAAAGAGACGCCTACCAGCGCCTGAAGACAGCCAAAGATGATATGAAGGCCTGCCAGCGCAAGATCCAGGACGAAGAACACAGGCTAGGCGAATCAACAGGAAATGCCCGCACGCAAAAGGACAACGAGCTAGAAAATGCTCGAAAGAGGGAACAGCTCTTGAAGGAACAGATAGAGGAAATTCAAAACAAGCTTCCTGACCTCACAACGCGACTCGGCGAGGCTGAGCAACACTTCAAGAGACTGTCACACAACAAAGAACTCAAACGCAAAGAGATCGTGTCCGTGGAGCAGCGGGTTCGAGAACTCAAGGCCACTACTGGGGGTCGTTTCGACGGTTATGACAGAGAGATCAGGGACCTGGTCAAAGCCATCGAGAATGAGAGAGGATGGGAACAGAAACCCGTCGGACCTATT
Source organism: Fusarium subglutinans (assembly GCF_013396075.1). Lineage (NCBI taxonomy): Eukaryota > Fungi > Ascomycota > Sordariomycetes > Hypocreales > Nectriaceae > Fusarium > Fusarium subglutinans. Next base: position 41,954 of record NW_023502366.1, read on the forward strand.
GGAGCGCATATCCGACTATCAAAGCCGGAATGGTCAGGGATCCTAGAGCGAACACTAGGCGAAGGACTCAACGCGTTCGTTGTCAGGAGTAAATCGGATCAAACGAGACTCGCAAATTTGATGCGCCAATTTCGCCTGAAGAGACAACCCCCAATCTACATTGCCTACGGAGGCAGGATTGACACTAGCAACCAGGAGCCTGATCCTCGATTTGATACTATGTTGAGCGTTCTTCAGTTTGACGACGATATTGTCCGATCGCAGCTCATCATTAGTAATCAAATCGAGAAAATCATTCTCATCCGTGATCGAGTCGAAGCTGAACGGGTCATGGTTGATGTGGCTCCGCGCAACGTGAGCGCTTGTCTCTGTTTTCACGATGGTCGTGGGAAGCGGGGATGGGGCCTCAGACTCACCAACCGGAATGGATCTACTGGTACGAGTCCAGTCCCACCGTACACGATGCGCCCTAGGATGCAAACAGATGCTGGCCAGCAGGTTGAGATCCAAGAAGAAAACCTCAAACACTTGGGTCAAGAAATGGCTGAGATCAATCGCGACGAGCGTCAGGCTCAACAAGCAGTTCAGCGATGCAGAACAGAGCTTGATAATCAACGCGGAAATGTCAAGAGATATGAGGGCGATCTTCGTAGAACGCAAGCTGACATGGAACGTGTGCAAATGGAGTTGGATGCGTTCGATGGCGTTGATGACCGACTCAATATATTGCGAGCTGAGCTTGAGTCCAGACGATCCGAGGAGGAGCAGCTTGGAAATCAGTATGGAGAAATGGGACTGGCGAAGCGAGAGCTCAAGCAAAAGGCCGAGACAGCCCGGCGAAAGCTTGAGGAGGAAAAGAACGAGCAAGAGGACTGGCAGAACCGAGTCGACAAAGCAGCGCAGAAGGTTGCGACAGCTGAAACCACGAGGAAGTCGCTTCTAGCGGAGAAGAATGGTGCCTTTGAGATGCTTGACATCGCCAAAAACGAACGGCGTCGTGCCGAGGAAAAGAGGGATAGGAAGGCCGAAGAAGTTGCCGACTTCACAGAACAGGCCAAGCAAACAGCACCGGAGCGAGTTCACATTCCAGATAACGAGACACACAGCAGCATCGAGCAAAAATACACGAAGATCCGTGAACAAATCAAACAGAGAGAGTCACGACTTGGAGCATCAGACCAAGAGATTTACGACCGCGCACAAGAAGCTCAAGAGAAATTTGAAGATGTTCAGAGACAGACGCAGGATCTTGATGATACCATCGTGGCTCTCAAACGTGCTATTGGGAATCGCCTTGAACTCTGGCGCAAATTTCAGCGGGAGATCAGTGCGCGAATCCGCATCCAGTTCAATTACCTTCTCAGTGAGCGAGGTTTCCGTGGCAAAATCGACCTCGACCATAAAGCTCGCAAGGTCTTTCTCCAGATTGAGCCAGATGAGACGCGTAAAAGCTCAGCTGGAAGGAATACGAAGACTCTATCGGGTGGTGAAAAGTCGTTTTCATCTATTTGCATGCTTCTATCAGTTTGGGAGGCGATTGGCTCGCCTATCCGTTGTCTTGACGAGTTTGACGTCTTCATGGACAATGTGAATCGTGCCATCAGCACGAATATGCTGGTTAGTAACTTTGGTATCCGTCCGTGGAAGAGATCGAAAGCTGCTAACAGAGAATTTGTAGGTGGACGCTGCCCGTCGTTCAGTTTCGCGACAGTACATTCTTATAACCCCTAATGCTATCGAAGGTCGGGCAAGGTTAGACAAAGACGTCAAGATCATTCGGTTCGTATCCCCTCATTCATTGCAAGATTGAGTACTCACGACTCTTTCCAGGTTAACGGACCCTCGTCAACGAACCCTTGACAATTTCCAGTAAACGATGTAGTATACTTGAGACGGGCATCTTGGAGTTGGGCGTCATGCAGAACATGGATTTTTATGGAGGCGCTTAGAGGATGGGCAGGCAAAAGCACTTGAGCATTGTGGAGTTTGTTAGGAGTGATACCAGCGTACTTTGTCGGAATGGATTTTGTACAGATTTGAGCAATGCCTTGCCTTGGCCCTCAGGTAACGCCAGCGTTAGATGCCATTACAGCATGCGCCTGCTGAGGCCCTCTATTCATAGATAATGTTATACACGTCTCATACATTATTTCACAACTATATCTTCCTTTCTGGCCAATCCCCTTAAACTCTGACGCCCTTGCTCCTTAATATATTCACACCAGCGCTGAGTGTGTAACCGGCCCACTGACCGAACGATCCGACCATACCGCCGACGGACTTGACCTCGCCTAGTCTTCGCTGAAGGAATTGCCTTGTCTCGACGAAATCAGGGGATCGGTCGTTGGTCATGAATAGCTCGCTCGTGCTGTATATCATGGAGAGGGTGGCACGCTTGGTGTACCATGAAGGGTCGACGGCCTTGTCGCCGGCAAGGAACCAAATTTCATCGGAAAGTTTTGCTAGCTCCTTTATTGATTCGGGGACGTAACTGGGCTGAGCCATGACGGCCAATGCCTGTAACGCAGAACCGTAAGTAAGTTATAACATGAAAGCCAAGGCATATATATTACCTCTTGCCAACGATCCAGAACCAACTTGTTACCCATAAGCCTCTCCCACGTCAACTCTTCCACTCTCGCCGAGATACCAGGCTGGTTGGGATCAGGAAATAGTTCTTGGCTTCGAGCTGCTAAGGCCTCTCGCTGGGTAACAAGGTGATATCGAATCAGGCCAAAGGCACCGTCGGGGATGACGCTGGCGCTGATGTCAAGGTAGCCAGCGTCTCTTGCACCGCAACCAAGAGCCTTCTGTGAGAAGCCATGTTCCGGGACGTGTTTATAGGCCGCAGTGAGGATGGACTTTTCAGCATCGCCGAATGCTCCTGGTGGTGGTGGATGATCGTATGAGTGGAAGGGTCGGCGGGCAAGGCTTTGTGTCAGCCTCGAAGTACGCAGGGCTGGTCTTGGTAGCACTCTCGTAGACATTGACATACTGAATGATATGGCAAGGCAAGCTACCTATAAATTAGTCTTTATGAAGATTCCTCCTTCATCAAAATGTGTCGTTTTTTTGGTGTTGACGTTTGCGATTTGTTTTAGATGCTTTACCGCCTTGGCCAATCATATTGTCACCTTGCCCCGGAGTGGACCACAGCGGAAGCGCTTGGATCACCCCCGGAAGCTGTAGGTACCTAACCTAGGGGGGAAATAAAACACCGAACTCGAGATTAACTGTATATAGCAAGATATCTACCTAATTATTCTTAATAATAAGTAATTAATAGTATATTAAAAAGTTAAATATCTCTGTAGCTAATACG
>NW_023502367.1:0-45078 GCF_013396075.1 Fusarium subglutinans
TATATAGCTAATTTATTTAATAGCTTAATCTATAAATATTACTAATATAAAAAATACTAAGAAAATAAGAAAAAAGGCAATTATTATCTTATAAATAGCTTTATTTATAGTGCTATTATAGCCTGGCTAAAAGGTAGTATTAAAAGTACCTAAGGCACCTACCTTATATATTAGCCAGACCTCCTAGCCCAAGACCTTAGTTAGCCACAGTCAATACACACACATCCCTCTCAACACCTAGGTAGGTAATATGTGTGAGCCTGACACCTAAGGCGCCCACAAGTTTCAACCGTGCCCTGGCTTCAACTGTACCATTCAATACCAGGCGGAAGTTATTTTGTCATTAACTTAGTAGATAGGTTAGTAATTTTTATATCATCCAAGGCATGAAGGGTCGTGTCAAGAGATTGAATGTCTCAGATACTCGAAATTGGAATGGATGGCATCTAGACCCTGATAATCGGTATCAGAAGCTTCCCAAAAGTCGGAACATTCTCAACTGTAACATGGAGGTCTGATCAGGTACAAAACTCAATTGATAAGGCGAATTATACCAGCGCGATTAGACACCAACACTAACAAATCACTAAAGAGAGAGCTTGCAAGGATTTAAATTGATGAGTTGTCAAGCATCAAGTCGGGTCTTGGCAGGTACAGGCTCCTTTATCATGCAGTCACATGCAAATCTGTTTCACATCTCGTCATCTCTTGAGGTGTCTCTTGTCTCTCCCTGTATTATTCCATGTCGTCCAACCACACTCACAAGCGACATGCCATTTGGTCTTTGTCACGTTCTTATTTACATTCCGACCATGTAATTGGTGTTAACCCTTCAGTGTGTTCCATGTGTTGGGCTTTACGACGCTAAAGTTGAGCTACCTTACTCAAACTTGGCTCAAACCTCTTCTCGAAGCAACTAGACCAGAAACACTCAGACCTCTCGTTTATTATTGTTCCATGGACGAACGAATATTTGGCGTCTATGCTAGTATCGTTGAATTACAAGTATCCCGTCATCTCCACCCTTCTTTCGCCACTCAACACCGTCACGATTGGGCTTCAATGACAAATGCTTCGCCATGGATAACTCAAGCATCATATCGGCCGAGGACCTCCCTCCACAGCCAGGCCGAACACTACTGCCCTCTCCAGTTGCTCAAGCAGTCAGTCTAGCTACACGCTCAACATGCCTCGCTATTCGCCTCAGTTCCAGAGCCGGATCTTACGGTCTAAGTGCCGCAAAGGTAACCACGCTATCCTCCCTGGAACTTGCTCGCAGCATGGTCGAAACTGTTTTATCACAAGCAGGAAGAGAAACACTCTCACGGTCACAGAGCGATATGTCTACCGCTGAAGCCGAATCCATCATAGAACGAAGTTTCGAGCATCTTCATCATGCCATGTCCCAGGCCGTCTTTTGGACGAGTGCAGGTTTTCACTTCACGAGTACAACTTTCTCTATGGCTTCAGGGATGTCACAACTACTCCTTTCTTCACTCGATCAGATCTTCGGCTCAACCGATTCGTCTCGAGCCATCGCCAGCATTGTCACACTGATCAGACGGGAGTTCCACGATCCCGCCAACGGTATTCATGGGGATACTGTTGGTATGATGGATCTTGTGCTTGGGTTATGTGCTTTGGCATACCTACAAAGATGGTCCTGGAAGATGGTCGAAGAGGAGAAACGACGACAGGACTCCGAAGAGATCATATGGGACGTCGTCGTGTTAAACGATGGCGAGCGTGTTGATATTCAAGATCGTATCACTCGAACTCCAGTCTTCACGAGGCCGGCCAGTTCAACATCTCGAGACACAAGTCCTACCAAACTCCAAGAAGCCGTCATTGGTTCTCAATCCGCATCTTTTAAAGAAGAGGAAGCTGTCATCGACCAGCTCAAAGATGAAATGGTCAAGAAACTCCCTCCCGACACTTCCGTTTCCATTTCCAACACAGTATCATCGACACAAACAGTCACCATTGACGTTGATGGACCTCGCCCATTCCCTTTGCCTTTACTACCAGGTGCCGAGATTGTTGAGACTAAGGGATTGAGTAATCAGGCAGGCCGTCGTACCAGTCAGATACTAAGCGACCCTCCCGAAGCCTCTAGCTACCGTGTTGTCTACAGGCTTGAAAGATCGAGGACTGGTGACATTTCCTTTCAGGGGTCTCAGGACATACCTGTCTCTGTGATTGATGTATCAAAGGAGGAGCCGGCCCCCGAGATCCCGGCCAAAGAACCTCCTCAAGTGCCGAAGAAGACGAGGACAACGGGAGTTAAGTCGCCTCCACCACAACGTTCAAGACCCGTCAAAAGTGCCAACGATCAAGCATCCCGAACTTCTTCTCAGACCATACCAAAACCTCGAGCCAGTGCAATGCGAGATGAAAAGGGGAAGATCACACGACCAACTTCCGCGTCGCCACCGTCGTCGCCAGTAGAGATCAAGATGCCACAACGTGAAGCAAATCAGAAGAGACCACGCGCACCTGTCAACTCCTCACAAGCCACCAATAAGGCCACTGCCCCGCGCGAAAGCACTACAACTCCCAGAAGAGTGTTACCCAAAAGGAAGTCAGACTCTTCAACTACCAGTCAGACAAGCGAGAAAAAGACTGGCCTCAGACAGGCTCTTCGAGAAGGAAGTCAGTCAATCTCGAATATTTGGAACAAGGATTCACCGCCGCCGGATAGTAGACCTCGTCCGCAGTCACGGATATCAACTCTCAACAAGACTGGCAACAAACCCATGCATAGTCCGCGCTCTTCCTTGGATCAAAAGCGCATCGAGAAGGCAGAGCTTATACCACGCAATCCTTCTCGTGCAAGTTATGTCTCCGTCCACGAACGTCGTCGAGATTCTATGATATCCCAAACAGACACCTACTCCATCCATTCAGGGTACGGCACCCCAAGCCACTCTCCGAGTGTTTCGCTGAGTGGTGCTACATTTGATTCGTCTTGGGTTCAGCAAGCTCAAAATGATGGTCTGCTTGCACCTCCACCGATTTCTGCTGGTCACCGCAGGGTCCTTCGTAGGAGCCCAAGTCTTTGGAGCATGGCTTCCAATGATTCACAGTCATCGCTGGTTCTTTCATACTACCATCAAAAGAGCGCCTACACAGCGTCAGATGCACTTGGGGATCTTCGACGTGATGGTATGGTGAATGGAATATTTCCCCAAGCACATGTACTTCGGAATATTACGAGGTATATGAGGTTCTCGTCCGCATCGTATGGTTCCGCGTTTCTAAAGTTCATGGGCATTTCCAAAGACATGCCCCTATTGAGAGCTTGGGATAGCACTCATACAGATGTCAGACACTTTGTCCATCATACGGAATCTGACACCCACAGTGTTCTTCTTGCCTCCATCGTTGATCCACAAGGAGGAACGGACTCCAGTGGCTCAACCGGTACAGGCGTTCCTTTGGTGCACTACATCTCCCTGGACCATGATGCTAAAGCAGTCGTGCTTGCTTGTCGAGGTACACTAGGCTTCGAGGATGTTCTGGCAGATATGACCTGTGATTATGATGTTTTGACTTGGCGTGGTCGAGGCCACAAGGTACACAAAGGCGTCCATGCCTCAGCTCGTCGTCTTCTATACGGTGGCGATCGCCGCGTGCTGTTTACTCTCAGAGAAGCATTGCTCGAATTTCCAGATTATGGGCTTGTCCTCTGCGGCCATTCCCTCGGCGGCGCAGTGACGGCATTGCTTGGAGTGATGCTTTCCGAACCAAACCCAGCAGGCACTGGCTTTGTGACTGCAATCGAGGGACCAGAAAGGACTGTTGGTGATGAACTCTCCGATGGGCTTCTGCCTATTCATTCTACGTTACCACCACGACGTCCTATACACGTGTATGCCTATGGACCTCCTAGCACTATGTCAGCGTCTCTACGTAAGAGAACTCGTGGTCTCATTACAACCGTGGTTCATGGGAACGACATTGTTCCATATTTGTCACTGGGAGTTCTGCACGACTTCCAGGCAGTTGCACTTGCATTCAAGAATGACCAACAACAAGCCAAGGCGGAGATACGTCAACGCATATGGCAGGCCTTCCAGACTGGTGTAGCAGACAAGTGGTATGGAGGTTTACCCTCTGTCCCCTCTGGAGACTCCTCCAAATGGGGGCATTCGGTGTTGCAGGGCCTCAGAGCTGGTATGACAAACCGTAAGCTTGTGCCACCTGGAGAGGTTTTCACTATCGAGACACAACGGGTTTTGAGGCGAGATGCATTCTTGCTACCCGAAGAAGATCACATTGGCAAGCCAGCCCAGAGAATTGTGATGAAATATGTCAAGGATGTTGAGGAGCGCTTCAAGGAGCTAAGATTTGGAACGAGTATGCTGATTGATCATAACCCAGCTAGATATGAGGAAGCCTTGAACAAGCTTCGTATTGGAGTCGTGTAAGTGTAAGTGGGACTTTATGCTGATGAGTTACGATACGGAATGATCCGGAGGTTTTACGATTTTAGGTGTACAACAACAATATGGAGGAATGTTTCACGACGGAATGGCTTGGATATATGCGGTCTATTTACATCAAAATTTTATCTTTTTATCTCATGTATGCAACGCCGTGGATATCTAATCAGCTGTAGTGGTGATGATCTTGCCATCATCGTCATAGAAGATCTCCTTGGCCTTGACAGATCTCAAGTGATCCACACCCTTGCTTAGCTCGCAGTCGTGGTAGAAGAGATATGTCTTGCCCTTGAACTCAACGATAGAGTGATGTGTCGTCCATCCCAGCACAGGCTCCAGAATACGTCCACCGTACGTGAAAGGTCCGTATGGGCTGTCTCCAGTAGCGAAGCACAGGAAGTGCGTGTCGCCTGTTGAGTACGAAAAGTAGTACTTTCCGTTCCTCTTGTGCATCCACGCAGCCTCAAAGAAACGTCGGTCATGGTCATCTCCCAGAATGGGCTTGCCAGTCTCAGGGTCAAGGATCTGGATCTCCTTGACTTCGTCGGCGAATTGGTGCATGTCCTCAGTGAGCTTAGCTACTCTTGGTCCTTGGGCGGGAACACCCTCGCCGCTGACCTCCTTAGGACCCTGCCACTCGGGGTCAAAGACATCATTACCCTTCTGGTAGCATTGCAACTGTCCACCCCAGAGACCTCCGAAGTACAGGTACGCTTGTCCATCATCATCGACGAAGCTTGCAGGGTCAATACTGTAGCTTCCCTTGATGGGCTCTGGGTCGGGAGTGAAAGGTCCCTCAGGCTTGTCACCGACGGCAACACCAATGCGGAAGATTCCCTGCTTATCTCTGGCGGGGAAGTAGAGGTAGAATTTGCCGTTTTTCTCAGCGGCATCGGGAGCCCAAAGTTGTTTGGAAACCCAGGGGATGTCTTCTGTCTTTAGAACAACACCATGGTCGACGACCTCAGCTGGTGGGTCGAGGCTCTCAGTGCTAAAGACATGGTAATCGGCCATGTCGTACTGATCGCCATTGTCGTTGAACTTGATATCGGTCTCACGATCGTGAGAAGGATAGACGTAGATCTTGCCATTGAAGACATGCGCCGAAGGGTCGGCGCTGTAGACGTTGGTGATGAGAGGCGCCATGATGTATGACTTTTATGAGGTGTAGTGTTGTTGTTTGGTTGGAGGTGGTGACCTGCGGTGGCTGAGAGAGCACTGCCTTTTAATATATGAACGAGAATTATAATATGATATGGATGATTGACCCCGCGTTGACTTGTAAATGCGACTTGAGGCTCATCTCAGTTGATTCATTTATCCAGTCAGGCCACGCAATTACCCGGGTTGAATCCACACCAGATGATCAAGTTAGAAAGCCAAGCCAAGCACCTCGGCATGGTGCGTGTGCTCTCAGTTGGAGAAGGATAGGTCGATGAAACGGTGCGACGGCTTGAATCAGCCGCCGGTAATAGATTCTGCCCATTCAATTGTGGCGTATTTGCTCCTGGGCTATTTTACCCAAAAAAACATCGTGAGAGTTTTTGTGGTTGTTTCATCATATGTTGTCTGACATACCAGATTTGCCTGTTGGACACTGACAGCGGAATTTAGGCAAAATAGCTACAAAATGCCGGCATGTTCTCAATATGCATAATTCAGTTAGCTTGAGCCTTCAGGGTAAGTGGCAACGTGGTGCGGTAATTCATGGGATCGTCATTATCGGCGTGTAATTCGTTGGCTAAAATAGAGAGGGTCTTTGTGGTCTGTGGTCCTGGGTCGGGTCTTTTGAGATCATCAGGTTTGAGAGTGGGAGATGGGGTCGGATGAGAGAGATATTGCGGACCTAGAAGTCTTGGACTCCAGTCTCGCCTTGTCTTGTTGGTAGCTGTGCTGAGGGCTCATTCTCATCTATCCAACTTGGTTCTTCATCGTCGAACCAGGCATCTTGAGCGTCTCTTCTGATCATGGTATCGAGATCTTCATCTGCGTCGACGGGCTTGTAGTCAAAGTCCTCGTCTAGGCCATGAACGAAGCGCTCTTCTAGGAATGCATGCCATAGGAGAAGGCCATGGGCTTTATCTGCTGCTGGTTTCTCCCATGGATGCTCAAGATCACCACCCGAGTTCTCAATGTCACCATCTTTCAGCCGCGAGAGCTTGAGCTCTCCACGTTGCAAGTCAGCCTCGAGGGTCCTGCCATAGCCTTTGGCTTTGCCCTCGGCCTCACGCTCCGAGGCAGACTGGAACCTCTTTACTAGGCGCTCGTACAGCACAGGATCTAGGGGCAAAGTCAGGTTGGGAGCTGGGTATGATCGAGTAGTACGGCTTTACCAGCGAGCTCGTGCTCCAGGTTATCAAAGTATGACGGATGTCGACTGAGGTACTCTCGCCTTCGGTTCTGCGCATAAATCTGTGCAGTCCGAGATGGAGACTTGGGTACGCGCGGGACGGGCTTGTCTGGTCGCTCGCCTAGAGGTTTTATAGGAGCCATGACGATTTATCAGTGACGACAGTATTAAAATGCTGTTGCAGTGATTGATAGATATTGTGAGTTCTCGATGGTTGATCGACAGAAAGGTTGGTGTATGCTGGAGGCGACTTGATGCGCGCCCAATTATGTCAGCTTCCATTCTTGAGGTGTTGAGGTTCCCCACTTCACATCCACCATTCGCAAGATCTCGAAACATGAGAGATTGGCGTGTAACAAACAGCAAGACCTTATGAATTTGGTTGCTAAGAGCATGTACTTGCTAATCACTCTCCAATTGTTCCGTTTCCTTGAGTCTAACGCGTTGAAGAAAACCACTGTGAAATGGCTGCAATCACCTCTAGATTGGGTATCATTCTTCACAAAAGAAGATGCTCCAACCAGAGAAATATGCTGCTAAGCTTGACCTTTCTAGCCACGTCAAGGTCATAGAACAGGGCCGCGTAAAGTCTGTTATGCTCCGGCTCCCAATGGCTTCGTTGAAGGAGAAGCTGTCTGTCTGTGTCTGGGGGTACCTATCAAGCCACGGGACACAAACGGTGCAATGCATGAGCAGCACTGCAGCATGTGAACTCATTGTTACATGTGAGATGTGACACAACCTCAAGAAATGGAATGATCTCAAGACGCCAGTTTTTGACTCTGAGAATCTCTTGACGAGAGATCTAGACTGAACAGCAGAGTCCAAAAGATCAAAAGATTAAGCCCCAACGTCGAATGGACCAGGGACCCATCTTTAAAGAAGACTTTCAGAAGCCTGTTGTCAATATTTGACAGGTGAAGCGATGGTCTGAACGGAATATAGGTCCAATTGACCTGGATAACCCCTGTCGATGGAGACGCTCGGGTGGCTTTTGAATGGGTGTAACCGTCTCGAATGGGTGCAATGAGCTGTGCATTGTGCAGCTCGAGCCAATGCCTGCTCGGCTTAAGATTACCCTGGCCAAAAAACGAGCGCGCAATCACGATCATAACGAGGCCCGAAAGCACGCCTAAAAAAGCCAACCAAGCTTGCCTGTTTGCTTGCCTGCTTGTGCTTGTGCTTGTGCTGTGCTTGATATCCTGGGGGAAAGCTTTGGCTCTGGATCCCATCGACACTGCAACGGCGGATCTACCCCTTGGAGATTATTTTTTTCTTTACTTCCGTGATTCCATGACAGGCCTTTTCTCTTCTTTTACCTGACTCTGGTCTTCATGCTTGGGATCGTCAGGCTCTTTTATTCTCCTTTTAATCCTTATCAGCCTTGCCTGTTGATACCCTGTTCCGAGAGCTTTGGAGGCCTGTCTGCTTGTCCGTCGATAATATTGCGAAGCTCGGTACAGACCATTCACTTGCAATTTTTTGCTGTCTTTACTCATTCACTCATTCAGTATTCGTCTCCTTTGTCTAGATTAATTCCTTGACCGAATTTCGCCATCAGTTGGGCTGTTGTCTTAGTCTCCCTGTTGTATCGCCTCACCTTCAAAACTCCCGACTCCACGTCCCGGTCGCGTCCTGCCACCAGAGGATGCCAATGTCGACCTAATGGGAGCTACTGATATCGCCTCGCGCCTTCGAGCCAAGTTCACCAAAAGGCGACACTCGACGGCGGGTTCACAGGCATCTTCCAGTCGGAGCATTACCGACACCACCTCGTCGTCGTTCGGGAGTCGTCACTTGTGGGATCGCGATCGTTCTCGAGCTCGTGACGGAGATGGGGACCATTCGTCTCAGCGGGCTGTGAGCAATTCGAGGGGCACCGTGAGTAGCCGACGTGGCATGACAGCGACGCCTGATGGTTCGCATCGACAGCGAGAAGATGGCGATGATGTCGCAAAGCTCGAGGGTTCTCGAGAGGTTTCAGAAGCAGCAAAGTCGAGCTCAAACTCAAACTCAAATTCAAATTCAAATTCAAATTCAAATTCAACTTCAGAGTCGGCAGCCAAGAGTTCCTCGGAAATAGGTGCTGAAGCAGCGGTCCCACCCGCTAACGACAATTCCACAGCACCCGACACCACGAGCGAGCCACTGAAACAGCCGTCTCCGCCTATAGATCAGCAGAGCCTCGATGACCTGGATGAAGAGCCTGATACAACCGCCACTAGCTCTAGCGACCAGCTCCCGCCCCATAGCGATCTGCACCCGCCACAACCTCATCCAAGACTTCACTTCAATCAACCACCGCTGCTCTCTCCCTCACTTCATCCTCCGGAACAGCCTTCACCGTCGCGTCTGCGCCAGGCAAGCTCCAATCTCGACCGTATCCACGAAGACTCCCAGGACTCGGCCCCCCCATCACCTACTGCGCGCCCAAGAAAGGTCGCAAGTCTCGAGTTGGACGCTGGTTCTGAGCTTGCTGGTCACAATGACGACGACGTGTTGAGTCTCGACCAAGCTCCCAACTCTCCAAAGTCTGCCGTCTTTGTGCCTCTGGCGGCAGCAACCTCGACGACATTTGTCGCACCGTCTCCTGGATTTCCACAAGCTGTGACCCCTGGTTCTCCGTCACGACCAGCCCCGCCGCCCCGACGACAAAGCTTGCTATCGAATCGCCAGACGACATTGATCAATACGCTCCTTTCACCATCCGTAAACGAACCTGAATACAGCCAGAACACCACATACGCGCCTATAAACGGAAACATGGTGACTAGAAAGATATGGGTCAAGCGGCCTCATGCCTCGCCAACCCTCGTCACCGTCAACGAAGACGACCTGGTCGATGATGTCCGCGATATGATTCTGCGTAAATACTCAAACTCACTTGGTCGAAGCTTCGACTCTCCAGACATTAACATACGCATTATTCCTCGCGATCAACATTCAGAACGTATTCTCAACCCTGAGGAGCCAATGGGCCGGACTCTCGATGCTTATTATCCAGGTGGACAAACCGTCGAAGAAGCTCTAGTGATTGACATTCCAAGACGTGCGCCTAAAGCTTCCCCACGCCCCGTCGTTCCAGCATATGTTGGTAACATCTACTATAGCGAGGAGGGCCGGCCTACAGAAACGAGCGATGGCTACTTTCCTTCGGTCGCTGCCCATCCTGGCGCTGTCGGCTCACCACATCTTCCAGTTGCAGTTCCGGCGCATGTTAATCCTCAGGCCCCGCACTCAATCGCAGTATTAGGGACTGGCCATATTCCACCTATTCCGTCGCCTGGTCGATCACGCGCATATCGCGATCGTCCAGATCGTCCCAGATTAGGTCGCACTCATACGTCGTCGCCAACACTGATTGCTAATGGCTCTGCCGTGTCACTGGCTGCTGCCGCCGCCGCCGCGAATCATGCGAACCACGGTACGCAACACTTCAACCCGAGGCTACCGCATTCGCGAACTCATTCAAACTCTTCAGATCAACCTGGTATGCCACCCGCCGCCCCTCCTCTACCGACGCCTCCTGCCCCCGAACCTTCGGCAATACGAGTATCGACACCTCCAGTCAGGCCAACTTCACCTCGACCTACGGCGAAAACCAAGAAGAGCAAGAAGGCCGAACATCCCAGTTTACCACCGGGCATGCTCAATGGCGGCGTGCCTCCTATCAATGTCTTGATTGTGGAAGATAACCCTATCAACTTGAAACTCTTGGAAGCCTTTGTGAAGCGCCTCAAGGTGCGATGGTCAACCGCCATGAACGGACGTGATGCTGTAAAGAAGTGGAGGAGTGGCGGATTTCATTTGGTTCTGATGGATATCCAACTTCCAGTCATGAACGGTCTCGAAGCGACCCGTGAAATTCGAAGATTAGAAAGAGTCAACTCGATTGGCGTCTTTTCATCGTCCCCCGATGGTGTGGTGACGACGGAAAACCCCGATGAGCTCGACGACAAAGACCGTCTGCAGAATCCTTCCTTGTTCAAGAGTCCTGTGATTATTGTCGCTTTGACTGCTAGCTCCTTACAGAGTGACCGACACGAAGCTCTAGCCGCTGGCTGTAACGACTTTTTGACCAAGGTACGCAAATCCCACTGACGAACAGAGATAAGTAGCTAACTCATGGTACAGCCCGTCAATTTTGTCTGGCTAGAGCGCAAGGTAATGGAATGGGGTTGCATGCAAGCCCTCATCGATTTTGACGGCTGGCGCAAGTGGAAGGAGATTTCTCAAGAGGCTGAGGAGACCGCCGCTGCTAAGAAGGCAGCCGTCGCAGCAGCCAAAGCTAAATCAAAGAAGAACCGACTGTCGATGACCAAGCCTGGTTGATAGCGTCAGTTGGATATACGAAGTACATGCTTTAGCAAAACTGGGCTGGTCTTGACAGTAGAAAATACACCAGGAAATAACAACTATTCTGGTAAAATTCGAGACTGACCAAAAACGAGTCATCGGTATTAGTCGCCCACCGAGGCAACAGCAAACATGAGTTGCCTCAGAGATCTATCTGCTACCTATAGTCTTCGCCATAGGATTAATGTTTGGCATTCGATGTTTGTTGGGAGCTAGGTAAGAAGGGAGTTGTATAATGGACGCAAAGATGATGGCGCAGGTAACAGATACATACGAACACCAATGTTTATAATGCCATTGAGACTTGAATAAAACATGTCGAGAACACGCAAGTTAGAGTCCAATGCTGCAGAGTTGATATGTTCCTGATGATATGGACCTAGAGCCCTCGTCCGCTTCAGTGGGCGAGATAAGTCCAGTCCAGTCCATGTGTCACCTAGCCTCTAAAGACCAACTAAATAATTACTCCGTACTTCTCATCCTATCTCTAAATTGACGACATCTTCCATCATTGTCCCGCTGGTTTACGCCCCATCTGATGTGGATCGCGAGGTTGGTGACGTCGGGCCCGGAATAATTCGACCCTCCGGAGATGAAAATTACTGCTCGCTTGGAACAGCATTAAACACCTCCAAACAAGTGCAGCCTTTTCCCGACCTGACATCCAACCAATTCTAATCAATTGGACCTGGGTCGCATGTAATGCAGCAGAGAGTCAGAGAGAATCTGAATCCGCTGTAACCATGCCTCCTCGAGTGCGCGGTGCATCGACGCCGCTGGCTGGCCTCGATGCCACCATTTCCCTCTCCACGAGGATCTCGTCTCCGTTCCTCCGGACCTTTTCGACAACGCCATGCCGCGAGAAGATGAGCAAGGGTCGTGCGCAGATGTTCGAGTGGTTGAACTCAGGCAATGGCAGAAATCTTGCTGAGCCTGGCAACGGTCCTAATTACCTCGGTCCTCACAACGACCAGCCTTTTCCTCTCAATCCCCTCTTCCGAAGTCAGCCTGTGCTCTCTGATGCGACGAGGGAGATCATCTATGAGAAGGTGACGGCGAAGGGCATGTCTCTGAAGGCGGTGTCTGCTGAAATGCACATCGACGTGAGGAGAGTTGCTGCTGTTGTGCGACTAAAGGAGGTTGAGAAGCAATGGCTCTCCGAAGTAAGTACCATCCAAGTGAAGCTCCATCTACCCTGCTATATGATGAGAACAAACAAAATTTTCGATTAGTCTTGAAGACACATACATGGTTATACTTTTATATACTCTGATAGCATCATCTGATTTTGGGCTTGCTTTTTTACTCTCCGACAACAATGCTAACCAACTTCAAGGGCAAGCAATTAGCAACACCATATGCCAAGGCAGTTATGAAGATGCTACCCAAGACACATTACAATGAAGGCGAGGAGAACATACCTCACGAACCTATCAATGAGATTCACGTACACAACCTTACCCTACAACAACTATTCACACCGGTGTCTGAATCCCGACACTTCACAAGAGAAGATGCTGCCAAGGCCTTCCACGACAAGATGCTCTCCGCCGATCAGCGATCACCTCAACCCGAGCTCATCAAGATGGAGCAAGAAATCATCAAGGGCACTGCACGACCAGAGGCAGTAGCCAAGTTCCAGGCAGTCACACAGGCAGATGAGGACAGAGTAGCCAAGAAGATTCTGGACGAGCGTAAGCGTGAGGAGGCGCAAACAAAGCGCGTCAAAACAGATCGCTACGAGTTCAGATTTAAGGAGATTAACGTTGATGATGTTGGTCGTGATGGTCGATCAAGGAAAGGTACTGGTTGGCGGTATGGTGCGCCGTTCGAGGACCGCAAGCGCGGGTTGGTCAAGATTCCTACGTCGGTGCCTTGAAGTGTATGAATATATATGGGATATGGAGTGGCGAAACTGTACTATACGAATACCAACGCCATGTATTAATTAGAAGACATGGACTGTATACTCGTCCAGAGATGATGAATAGCGCTTGCATTTCTGTATTTGGTACTCTATAACTGTACTAAATTTATGTTGTTGACACTGATGTTCATCATGAGTAGTGGTTCATAGCTCATCGACACTACTGCCTGCTCTCCTCCGGCACGATCAAGTTCTTTCGAATCTGCTCAAGATCCTCCTCCGTGAGACCACAGTTCTTGACCACATATTCCTCGACAGAGCCATGTTGTTTACGGAGTGCTTCTAAAGCAGCAAGCATGTTCTCGGGCTTGGCTCCCAGTAATCGTTGAGCACCTTCAGGATTGGCTCTCAATTCGGGGCTTTTCATCACAGCTGCAAGAAGCTCCTCACGAAAGTCACCAAGGCCAACCTCTGTCAAACCATACTCATGAGCAATAGTGCCTTCGTCCACGCCACATATGGACAGGATGAAAGCGCAGACTACACCAGTTCTGTCTTTGCCGGCAGTGCAGTGGATGAGTAAGGGTGAAGGATCGGGCCTGGCAAGATGTGAGAGAATGGTGTTGATGGAATCCGTCCCCGTCTCCCAAATTCCCCGATACGCCTCAACGAAACCCTGGCTTCCTTCGGCAGTATAGTTTCGAAAGCGCAACGCAATAGCCTCCGGGCCGTAATCCTCGTCTAAGAAGACCGGAGTAAAGACCCGCTGGGCGCCGGGCCACTCTCGGGTTCCGGTAGCGTAGCGCTCGATCTCAGTTCGCGAGCGCAAGTCGTAGACATGAGAGATCTTGAGGTCCTGTAGCGCTGAGACGCCGTCTTCGGTGAGACGGGATGGTTCTGCGGAGCGAAAGATGAGGCCGGGTCTGATTGTGTATCCGGGGCGGGACTTTATAGGCAGCGGATGACCGCCGAGATCACGGAAGTTTGCAATACCAGCGATGGGATGGAAAGGAGGGCCGAGATCTGCCATGACTGAATGTGGTAGAGCAGTGATAGCTTCTGCTAGAATCTATTACAGGTAGAGTTATTATTGTAGTGACCCAAGGCTGACCTTGTAAACAAGAGAGTCAGTTCACAATGGATAGGTACCTAACTATGGCGGTTAATGTTGGAGGAGGTGGGGCATCATCAATCATGCCTCGGTCCAGAGACGGGTATAAGTCACTGCCAAACCTAGAGCCTCTCACAATCAAAAACATGTTTCTGTTTGGAGATTATTTATTTGTTGTCAAGACTTAAGCGTTTGGACTAAAGCTTTGTCTCATTTTGGAAGTTACAAGTTTGTCCATTTCCACAATCACATAGACTTAGAACTGGTAGACTAGCAATAGAGGGTCACTTCGAAGGCCATGTTGTTAAAGAGCGTAAATAGTTGGATTTTCTATGATAAACAAAGGAAATTAAGTAAAGCAAGCGTGAGCCCCCTTCTAAGATTCTAAGCTTTTGAAAGACCAGGTATTTTTGTGCAAAAAGCCCAAGACAAACGTCCTCCAACTCCAAAGATCTAGGCCATCCACATCTCCTAGTAATACAAGAACCAGTCTTCAAGAAGCGAAAGATAAGACCCCGGTGTCAAATAGACCTGAGTCTAGTATTCTGGGTCTCAACAGTAGATACAGCTTCCGCAGCGAGGGATCTGACAGGCAGGACACTGAGGGTTATTCTCGATGCTCTGCCAGCCGCAATCGCAGTTGCACTGTGTAGATTAGCATTGTTTCTGTATTCACGAAGTTCATTTGACTTGACTTACACACTGCCATTGAGATAATGCGTCGACGAGCTGTCCACGGTTGCCAGCAGAGCAGGCGGTAGAAGCACTGGAAGTGATTAGAGACTACTTGTGTTGGTAGTGACAGTGGGTGTTCTCGACATACAAGTTAATGGCAGCCATGATTGATGGTATCTTTGGGTTTCTTGAGTAGTAAAGTAAAGTAAAGTAAAGTCTTTGAGGTGGAGCGTTGGTAATGTGTAGACACAAGATGTGCTTTAGTCTCATGGGTCTTGGTGAGTGATGAAGTGTATGTACCATGATCAGAGATATGCAGATGTCTATTATATAGGAAAATGTTGACTGTTCAATCAAAGGCGTGCTTGACTGAGAATCCTGTAAGTTACGAGCTCTAGCTAGCAACAAGTCCATTGTATTTGGCACAAATCACACGAGATGAAGTCCAAGTCAGTGAATAACAAGGATTCAAGTTCGAGGCGATAGCAGTGCCACCATTTGGGCTATAGCTGCGATGATTATCTGCTTGAAAAGCGAGTTTCCATCTCGTTAGTGGGACTACGAAGCAAGTTTGCAATGGTCATTGTTTGGCTGAGAAGCGAAAGAGACAGGATGAAAGGGGGGATACCTCAGGGGGCTACTTCGGGTGATTGAGCATAGCCCTGTTTCTGGAAGCTTTAGGCTCATTGTTCTTCGCGAATTCGAAACACTTGATTTGTTTGTTAGATCAAGGCAACGACTATGAATCAGTCAGGAGTCTTGCTTAGGATGGAGTCTCGTCTCGTATGCGAGGCGATGCTGGAAACTAGACTGTGCCCCAACAGCATGCAGCTACAGCTAGGTAGGCAAGATTATAGGGAGCAATACGGCATTTAATTCGTTCTGTCACCCTAATTCGCCTCGCATTCACGAACCCTGCCTGCAGAGGAACAGGTTCACTCAATTCAATGTTGAGGCTCTGTGCGGCTCAAAATGTGAGTGAGTCAGCGAATTGGCTGGTTGGCTGGTAGGCTGAGTCAATTGAAACAAACACCGCCCCAGACCTGTTCCCTGCCGACCATGTGGCTTTCTAACCAATGACGTCTAATTTTGTTCGCTGTTTTAGGCATGAGTTTATTAGTCCCGTCTCCAACTCCTCAGAAGCGAGAGTTGGAGAGATAAATTATAGGTAATGCCAATATGAGCATTTCAACATCGTATCTTCCCTCGCACTTCTGTTTCTCTGATCCTCGTTATTAGCTTTAGCGTTTGCCGTGAACGCCGCATTACTCGAAGCATCTGCAGCCAAGAACGATGATGCTA
Organism: Fusarium subglutinans; assembly: GCF_013396075.1. NCBI lineage: Eukaryota > Fungi > Ascomycota > Sordariomycetes > Hypocreales > Nectriaceae > Fusarium > Fusarium subglutinans. The sequence goes on from NW_023502367.1 coordinate 16,107, forward strand.
CACACGTTCCTGTATGAATCCGGGGTTTTGGGTGAAGCAAGCCTACCCTACCCTACCCTATTCTCAAACAGCACTTTCAACTTTCACATTGAACTCATCATGGTCAGAACAATTTGCCGATAACTTTAGCATAGCCTCGAACTATCAAGGTAATAAGCTTATTCGATTGACTCAGGCAACAATGTTTATATTCGCCTACAGTGGAGACATTCTTGTCATGAGTGAGATTGTTGGAGTTGAAGCTTGTCCAATCAACCTCACCCTCTCGTCTCTCGTGTTTCTCACCGACTTCCCAAAATCGCATCAACAACATTGGACTTCTCATAGAGACTAGCGTGGTAAACTCACATGCCATTCTTACGAAACATGTGATTTTCAAGTCCGAGTTAACTTCCCACTTATCTCATTATGTGAATCTCAAAAAGTCACGCTTGAAATTGTCATGCGCGCCATTAACTTGGCCCATTAACTTGGTAAGCCTCAATCAAATATGATGACCTCAAGACTTCGAGAACTCTTCTTTTATCAGCACTAGTTTCTCGAGAACACCTGATCTAAAACATTTGCATTTTCAACGATGCACATTCCTGAACCACAGACCGAATTCCGCTTTTGTTTACGGGGCGACATATTGTAGGGCGGTCGTGATAGTGATGTAAGATGAGAATTAGAACTGTTGGAAGTGTTGACGTCGACGTTGGAACTTTGGAAAAAGACCCAAACTCAAGGTTGGAAATTACCCGCTAAACTGATAAGCTTTAACAACTCATCCGCTAACAATTTTCAGCTCTCCATGACTTTCTCTTCCTTGATTGAAGGGATCACAAGGCGGCATCTAAAAACGGAGGTTCGATAATCCGAAGCCTCTGGAACAGAGACTCAGGGTCTAGATGTCAGAGTCAGGGGTCCTGCAGCGACTAAAACAAGCTTGCTTTGAACCAGGCACCTACGTCATAGAGCCATATTAGTGAATCACGACAATTTCCAAGGGTGAAATTAGGTTCTGTTGAGTTTTAGGTCGATCTCGCTTCTTAGGTCGCAGGAATGACGGCAGAGGCTTCCCTTTGCTATTAATTAACTGGCGGTCTACCCTACAAACGAGCGAGTTTTCGCCAAGCTTGACAATTTTGCACGCCCAGTCAAAGTGACGCTCCAGTGACCAGCTCATTTTCTTGACTCATCCTAATAAACCCGCGATCCTCTTTCTTTCGCGTCCGAGTCTGCGATCAATTAATCACTGACCCGCTCCGACCGACGATAGCCTCTTCTCGCCAATCTTTTCTCGTAATACCCACCCCCTTGCGAAATCCAGTTCGAATTGCCGACACAGACCAAAGCAAACCAAAGCAAACCAAAGCAAGCAAAGCGACCATGGGTATCAAGGATCTAGCTATCAGCTACGTGGTGTTTTCCACTATCCACTTGTTCCTATTCGCACTGGCTCTGACCACTATCGGTTTGTATGGTACCGACCTTCATAATGCGAACAAGCAGGGCAAATACTCTGATTCTAAGTGGGTGAGTGACTTGCCCCCTCCGTTCGTCAACGTGCAAATGCACATTTGTTGCCATGCCATGCAATGCAATACAATGCCGTACAATACAGTGCTGACAAAAGTTCAATGCACAGGTCTACGCCGTGGTTGTTGGTAGCATCTCTGCCGTGACGTGTGTACTCTACTTTATCCCGTTTGTACTACGAGTCGCCGGCTTTGTTGTCGCGATATGGGACTTCATTCTATTCGTCCTCTGGATCGCCCTCTTTGGCGTCTTTGGCAAGGTACGTTCTGTCATCCGTCAAGTGCTTACTGCAAATGATCGGCGGCATCGTTTGGCTGACATTTGTGAAACCTGCAGATGTACATCAATGAGGACGCCGAGGGTGACGGTGGTGTCAAACGCATGAAGAACGCGGTCTGGGTCGATCTCGCCAGCGCCCTGCTCTGGCTCATTGCTACCTTGGCGGCCCTGGGCTACTGGTGGAAGCACCGTGACAATCGATCCCGCTTTACTGGCCGCGCTCATGTCTGATGAGACACAAACGGGCGCATCAAACCCCCTCAGAAAGAGACGGACATGTTGAGGATGGTTGCATATGGGATACACAAATGCAACTCGCGACGGAGATATTCGGCAATGGTAATGGGAAAGGAGGCCTGCAGGTCGGGCTGTTTGTGTGTGTGCGCGCGTGTGCGCGTGTCTTGTGTGTCTGTATGCTGCGATGGGAATGGACGAGATGCGATGAGATGTTGGCACGACTTTGATACCATGGTTTTCTTCTGTGTTTCCTTGCTTTTCCTTTTTCGACAAAGACTGCTTGTTCCTGAAACACTAATATCTGCACCGAACTCAAAATTTATCGCTATCAAACTGAATCGAGAATATCACACTTATTAGTGCAACCATCTACGGCAGCCTCCCGTACGGCGTGCAACATGGCTTGTGAGATGGGTGGCTAGATCTACCAATGGCCGCCAGCATGAGTGAAACTTGCTTAACCAATGGACAGTCAACGGGCAGTCACTGTAGTATTCATGCTGTGAAATCACCACGGGCATTGGCATTGGCAACACAAAGCCAAGAAAATGCAGCTTGCCGAACCACCGTTTACGCCAAGACAGAGTGATATCCGAGATACCCTTTCGTAGTACCCTGAAGAGCGACAATATGGCACCACCACGGAGAAGGATGTTGCACCAGTTTGACCAGGACCTAAAGCAGAAAAGAGAGAGAGCAAAGAGGGGCGAGCGTCGATCGTCGATCGTGGACAGGCTCGCCTCCAACTTCCGAAGGGTGATGTGACGATGACGGACTTTTCCTCAGAGGGAGAAGGGTAGAAGGGGTCTTTGCCCTTTTTTCTCAAGGGTCCGGCGTTTGACTGGCTGCGTCTCTCGCTCTGACCTTTGTCTTGACCCTGACCCTCAAGGGGATTAGGATTATTTTCGACTCACGGGCGAAAGCAAGCGGCGCTTGTGAGCGGGCCAAGCCAAGCTACTCTCTTGCCATGACGTCGATCAGATGCCTGATGGAAGCTTCAAGTGGGGGCCGCTTCTGAAAGTCCGTTTGTTTTTGGTGCAAGGATCTGTTGATCTCTTGTGCTCTTTGTTGATACTGTACCAGCGGAGATATTGGGCAGCGTTGGTGGTGGTGATGTGAGTGTTGATCGTAGCCTGGAGGGGCGGTAAGTTAGGCGATAAGAAAATGCACGTGGGAATATTCTACGACATTTGACATTGAATACGAGTGGTCAAATGCTCAAATGTCTCATTGATACCATCCTTTTTTAACAGTTGATGGTGGTTGTGAGTGAGCAAGTTGTAGTGAGTGATACGAGGGTCTAAGATTGCGAACGGGTACCTACCCATGATGGGAATTGTGAGCAAATGCGATTATAAGTTCCTGAATATAATATTGACCACGTATTATTGACCTTGCAGGTAGGTACACAATACTATGGTACATACTCCATACTTATTACATACATGCAAAATTGTCTCTCCACACAAAGAGTGACTGACTGTCTTGCAAGACTTGGAAGAGAAATATTCGCGGAGTCGGATAAATACACCGTTCAAACCGGCGTCATTGACCAAAAACAAACCAAGGAGGGGTCTCGTTTTCAAAGGGTCCCTACAGCAAATCTCAGGGACTAATTCGTTAGTTGCTGCGTCCAGGACGTTGACCGCGAGTTCTAATTCGTCTCTGCAAACCATCAGAGTCTGTCTGGCCATGCATGGATGGACGGCGGACGGGAGGGCACAGCAAAAAATAAAAACCAAAGCAAACGCTGTGCTTGGTTTCTTTGTTTGCGTTGGTGACTTTTGAGTGGCTCACAGGGGTCGTCCCGCATGTATTTCCTTGGCATTCTGTACGGTGACGGCGCATGCTACCAGGTACAAATCAAGGGTCACCCCAGCAGAATGTGCCTCAAAAGTCCTAGCGGGATACCTGCCAAACTCGTGGTTCCATGTCACATTTCCAGAACGGGTACCTCGTAGCGGGTTCCAGCATCGGAAACATAGGGAAACCCGCTGCAGAGGGTCACCGTCCGTAGGTACTGTACGTGGTGGAAGGGAAGCGATCCACTAAACCTCGTCTTGCCCTGGATCTTGGGCTTCTCTGGCTTCTGGCTCACGTCCCGATGTTCCTCGCTTGAGGTAGGTACTCGGGAGCTGATTTGTTGGAACTCCCACTTTTTGGGGGTTGGGAGGCGTTGGAAAGAACCAGGATGGAACGGGAGCGGCAAGATCAATTCTGACATTGGATCCATCCATCCATGGAAGAGTAAGAGTGTGTCTGTCTCGCTTGCGATAACAAAACCGTTTCGGAACCCTTCGATCTTCATTTCTGAGGGAACCCTTCATTTCTCGCCCAAATAGGCATACACTTCACTCATCTTACTTCCTTACCTACTATACCTTACTGTGCTCTCCTGTACTGCACTGTACCGTGCTGCTGTGCGTTGCGTTTGCTTTGCTTACATACTACTACTCTGCAGTGTCATGTTGTGTTGTGTTGTGTGTTTGCCTTTTAACATTACATCTTGACGCCGCCATCACATTCTTGAGTTACAGCTAGCTACCTGCCTAGGTACCTTATTCATTCGCCTCACTTCTTATTATTCGTCCTCCGTGGCATTCCGTCCAATACATTCATACTCGAAAAAGTCACTCTATTGTACTCTTATTATCTTCTCTTGGCCGCCCGTTATTTGCGACACCGACACGACCTGCCTGCCCCTCATTGTTCATCATCAAAGCTTCCCGACTACCGCCGCCCTCCCGTGAGCGCGCATTTATTCATTCATTTATTCCTTCGTTCCCGTCCACTCGATCTCCTGGTTCTTCTCAATCCTCCATATATACCTACTTATGCAGCGACGTTGGCGCTTGATTCAAGACTCGGGCTGGGTACTCAGTCAGGCGAATAGCTATTCCCCAAGAGACCAAAGACTCAAACCTCAGACATTGAATCACGACTGCAACGACGTTATGGCCAGTTTTGCCAGAACCATCAGATCTCCTTACTTATCGCCCCGACTTCGACCTTCCATGCCGGGGCGATCCATGTCTACGAATTCCGAACAAGCCCCAGCACCAGCACAAGCACAAGCACAAGCACAAGCACATGCCCCAGCCCAAGCCCAAGCCCAAGACAACCCTCCTCAAAGCCCACGATCAGGTGAAATCATCGGCGAATTCGACCTGTCTGGACGAAACACCCCAGCGATTCCATCCAGAAAACCAAATGAACTACAAGACGGATTCTTTGACCTAGATGACATTGAACCTCGTACTTCCTACTTCTCAGGTAAGTTAAGTTAGCATTGTTATTGACATTGTACATACGCAATGCTTGGAATGCATATCCAATATCAAGTTGTTTGACCCCTGATTGCCCATCCATCCCCACCTCCCTCTCCATGATCTTCCATCACCTGGCCTCAAGTGAGTGATCTCAACCTTCTTGCGGCCGGACGTCGGGGCTATCCTCCGGCCGACGATCCCGGACGGAGACGGGCGGTGCTCAACCCGGTTGTTGGCATCGCATCGCGTCGTGCAAAAAGCTCCGAGGCGAGACACGTTCTCCTGCTCAGACTTGGTTCGGCGCCACAAGTTCCCCTCAACGAACCCAAGAGACCCTGACACATGGCATAAGCTCTAGTTGTGCACCACCAAAAAAAAGTGTGTACAACGAATAGATGCGATGCTGTGTAAAGAAAAGGGGCGTTCGTCCTGAAGAGGTCGAATCATGTAAGAGCCGCCTCCACGCCGCTGTCCCTGTCCCACAGCGCAATGCATCAATAATTGTGCCTATCAACGCTACTCAAGTTGGTCATTGGAGCATCCTAACCAATGATGCATCCAGCGACTGACTGGCTCAAAGCGCGCGGGGCGGGATTGAGGTCTCGGGAGGCTCCCGCACCCCCCGTTTTCGAGAATGCCATATTGGCTTCTCAAGCTTATCCATCTTCAATATCGCTTGAGTCGTTGCTCTTTGATCTGCTTGTCTTGTCACGCTCCCCAATTTCCACAATTCTCCTCACTTTATTTCGCTCATCTTTTCCTTTTCCCCTCACATCATCTGCCCCTTCTCCACCTCTTCTCAATCATTTCCGAGTCCAAATGTCTCATGCACCGGGATCGTGGCCATGCTTTATCGCGCTACTCGTTGCTCTCCCCACACTCACTTCCCAGCCATCGCGGGGTAGTCTAGCGGCCCCCATCAACGATCCCGGGTTGGCCGTTGAGTGACGCCTGGACTGGCCGGGCCCTGAAGTGAAGTGCACTACCGGCTTTTGCTTTAAAATGTTCTTATATCCCGTGCTATTCCTCAATTATCCTGTTTTCAATCTTGTTGTCATCGACCCTCCCTTGGTCACTACGCATTCGGTCATCGTCGAACCTTATTCTTCCTACTGGACTTCCTTTTTACTTACATATGTCCCCTCTTTATTAGACGACAACGAGAAGTCTGCTCCTGGCACTCCATCTGCTCCTCCATCTGCTCCCTCAACCCCGCGCACCCGCAGCCACGTTCGACCTATAGCTATCGATCTACCTCAAATCAGACGTTTCACTTCCGCTCCCGCACGCACGCCTCCCGAGCCCTTATCAGCAAGAGGTGACCTTCCTGGGTAAGACATCCATTTCCCACGTTCTCTTAATTCAATTCCATTCCATTCATCTTCACCACGTGGACTAACACCGTTGCAGAGGTTACTTCCCACTTCACGAGGATCCCAACAGTCGTGTCCATCGGCCACACCCTTTCCAGCATCATCCCGACACTCGCATGAGTCGTCTCATCTCTGAATCTGGGCCAATTTACGCGGACCCTCCCACTTCTCATCCAGCTCAAAGTGCAGTCATGTCTCACTCAAACACTCCCGTCGCCTCCTACCTTGCTCCAGGCTTCCATGACCACCCTGTCCCCATGGGCAAATACTACCCATCCAACTACGAAAGTAGAAATGGCACCCAATCAAATCTGCGACCTCCCTTGTCTGGAAGCGTGTCCTCCAACGTTGGATCCGATTCCAGTGCAGTCCCCCTTGCAAGCAGCCTGTCGCAACAAGATATCGAGCTTCGTCGCAAGTTGCAACAGTATAAACGCGATATGGTCACACAAACAAGTATGGCTGCAAGTGAATTCATCAGTAGCTCGGCCAAGTCTGGCGACAACCCTGGATTGTCGCTCATTGACCTTCCCTTCCGAGACTCTCGCTTTGCTACTCCCGGCTTTCAGAAGCCCTTGTCACCCAGACTCCTCCCCATAGGAAGTCCTGGCCCTGTCACCCCCATGGAACTTGAGAAAGTTGGCGCTGATGACTACATGAGTCGCTAAATATACGGCAGCATTTCACAAATTTCTTTCTCTTACCAGTTACTGTGTTGGGATATTGAGATAGAGTGGCATATGCATACAGATTGAGCATGGTTCTTGCATCGAAACTGGCTGGACTTGTATTTTTCACTTGACAAAGGGCGTTGGTTGGAGATGAGCCCATCAGTGGCCTGATATTCCTCCTAGGTGGCATTCAGCGTGTTATTTAGCTGCATCTGGTACAATTTGATACCGTACGTGTTGAGGCATGATACCCATAGAATACATTTCATTTGTAAGGACTAAATGGTGACCACCGGGCCACCCATCTCCGCAGATGAGTAATGTGCTGTTCCGAAGTTAAAGTGACCCGTAGCAGAGGAGATGATAGTACTTTTCGATGCAGCAAGCACCTCAGACGATAAGACTACCTTAGGCAAAGATTGAGGCAGTGCCATCGTAACCTTGTTCCCTTTGAATTATTTCTGTTCCATGCCAGCTCCATTGCAAATATCTTTTCCGACCTCATTTACATATTGTGTTAGTCTATTATGCAAAAGCCCGCAAATACGTGATGCAAAAACAGAACAAAAAAACGTATTTATTGACCTTTTCCTGTCAAAAAGCCCTATTGTCACAACAATACACAAGTGAGATTGGGCTTGGACTTGCATGCAAATGCTGCACCTGTTTCTGTTCTTAGGTTCTGCGTGAGATTGACAAGCCAAAGTGCACAGGGTAGGCGACACTCCAGGCAGCAGGAGCGGTGGGGTGAGTCAGCACGTGATTTGGCGTCGCGTTTGCCTGTCGTTCGAGCCAATTCAATTTAACTCTACGCGTTTCGTTTGTCCATCTCGTGTTAGTGAAACCCTTGTCTTTTGGTGTACTTCATGTGCTGCAGCACATTTGAACGATCTTTATGACACCGAAATGTTGAAAGAGTTGTTGTTTTATGAGCTCGAGAGGTCATACCTAGCCTTTCACCAAGCATGACTTCTTCCTCAGTACCTACGACTGCCCTCGTGGTGGATTTCATTTGTCTCTTTACACACGACCTGAAGAGAAAGCAAAAAAGATGGCAAGATGGAGTGCTCAAATATCACACGTTCAACAAGCGAGTCATGGTGTATGATGATCGCAACCACTTCATAGGCGATGCTCATTGGCAAGAAGGTGGGGACCTTGAGCCTGGTGATGAGTTTGAGCTGGACCGCGGTGCTGCTATCGTTCAAGTCTCGGACCGTACTGGACAAAGAGAACAGGATCTAACAGAGCTACTGGACAAACGCGCAAGGGAAGTCGAGAAGCGGCGGACAAATGCCGGGACGACACGGACACCAGGTTCGACTGCAGCGGTAACTCAAACACCAAGAAACGAACAAAATGCCCCCCATTTTCAACTCAGACATCGCCCGCTTAATGATCTTGTTGGAGGAGCTTCGAGAATTGGGAGGGCCGTCATTTCACCCCACTCACCATTTGAACAGCGCAAGATGGCCGAGAGTCCAGGTCAGCAGCAAAATTCGCCCTCAGAAGACGCACGGCCGAGCAAAAGGAGAAGACGAGAGGAGTCGCCTCCGAGTAAGATGGGGCATGCTCGGGCTCTATTTGGAACGACCCTAACTCTCACTCCGTTATCGTCTTCAATAACCTCAGCTCGAAGTCAAACATTGCACGACAGAGCTGCAGCAAGGCCAAAGGCCGCACCACCTGGCTCACGAGATGGCACATCAAGGCGTGCTGATAGAAGCTCAAAATCACCACCACCTTCTTCTAACCCTGAAGAGGCGCAGACCAGCGCTCCTCGCCAGGCTGCACCCCGCCGAGTTCTTACACAGCGGGCATCGTTAAAGGAGCTGCTGGCAGGCAATGAGCACAACCAAACTAGCGAACCTCCTCGGACTCGAGAGCCTCTGTCGGAGAATCGTACGAAAACCTCAAAGCCTGTGAAATCTCGACAACTGCCCCCCGAAGATGAAGTTGTTTCACTTCTCACCCAAGAGCCCCTAGCACCCAAACATCGTAGTGATGCAGCCGCGGACAGCTCACGGAAAGGCCGAGGACATCACGAATCCAATGCAGACAGACCGTCTAAAACCCGAACATCTGCACAACCTTCCAAAGCAATTGAATCTGACAAAGGCGATGAAGTATCGCCAGCAGTCGACGACGAAGCATTTCTCATTTGGTTGGCTGACAGTGAGGATCCTCCAGCCATAGACCGAGCACCAGTACCACCTGCGGACAACCACCCACCACGCCCGAAGAAGACAAAGGGCGATCCTGTCCCAGCAGTCCAAAGGTCTGTAAAGGTGTCTACCCGGAAGGTCATCCAAGAACCCATCATTGTCGACGAAGGTGAAGATGAGGATGTGGAGGCATTATCGCATCCAAAGACTTCCCGAATCGGCCCCCAGAGCGCTGTTCCAAGAACGACCAGAAGAAAAGAGACAAGCACAGCGGAACACCAGGGAAAGAAGCGAACATTGAGTACCGGTACAGCATCCGCCACAGAAACCGATACGGACAAACCTCCTTCTGCGAAGGAACCGCGGACAGAGCTCAGGATCAGATCAAGGCAGCGGCGCGGGCTGCTCATGTTAGCTCAAAAGAAAGAAGGAAGTCGACCATGCTCAGCAGGAAGATCAGCCCCCCCCTCATCAGGAGCTGGAAGCGACATACAAAGGACATCGCATACCATCGCCCATGCTGCCTCGATTCCAGAAGAATCCGAAGCTGCTGAAAGGACTATAACAAAAACGATCGCTTCGAAAAAGCGACAAGACTTAGCTAAGCCAAGTGAGCCTCATCACTCCGTGGAGGAGCCTAATGACCAGTCAATCGCGATTCATAGCCCGAACATAGAAGAAGCGGCCCGCGTGGAGGATTTAGATAATGAACCTGAGGCCCTGAAAGAGCTAGAGATCGAGCTTGTACCGAGTGACGATGCATTTGCAGCCAGTGAGCTTTCTGAAGATAGGAGATCCTCTACACCCCCTCGCCGATGGACAAATCCAAGCCGACGCACACGAAACAAGGCAGCCCCCGTCGTGCTAAGCGACAACGAGGACGAAACCTCAGCATGCGACTCCCCAGTAATATCTGATGACGAAGAAGGCTTGTCTCTCGTGTCGAAAACTGGTCGAAAACCTGAGCCTAGGCCCAGTTCCGGCCCACGTATCACTAAGATGTCACGGAAAAGCGTCAAGAGCAGAGAAATTATTGGTTTTGTTATGCCAGATGAAGACTTTTCGATGGGTAGTTTCAACGTCGGTCATACTGAGCTGGTTGAGGCCAAAAAGCCAAGTAACGACTTGAAAGTAGCTGAGAAGCCTCCAGGGCAAGCTCGCGATACAGCAAAGGCATCGGCAAACCATAAGTCTGTCACCAGCGGACTTGAAGTGGAACAACAACAAACGAATGAGACAGATCCCGAGAAGGAGCGAACTCCAACAAAAGAAAATATACCCGAACCGTCACGGTCTTCAGCGAATACTAAGGAGCCAGACATGGTACCGCGCTCCACGAATAGTAGAGCACCTGAACCAGAAGAACCGCCGTTACAAGAAAAGGAGAGGGAACCCGAAATAGTACGACCCCCAACGAACGCAAAACAGCCCGAAATAGGTCAACCAGCAACGAGGGCGCAAGAGCAAGAAGCCAGCGCTTCCGAAACAGGTTTGAGGGGCCCTGAGGTACAACAATCATCGTCCAAAGAGAAGGAACCCAAAGAAGCACAGCCTGCGACGAGTGAAAAAGAACTAGAAACAGTACAACCATTGACGAAGGATAAAAACACTGAAGCAGAAGCCCCCTCAGCGAGTGGAAAAAGGCTTGAAGCAGCACAGCCACCAGCCAATGGAAAAGAACAACAAGAAAAGCAGCGACCGCGCATTGTGAACCCTGCGACTAGAGGTAGGAAAGCCGCAAGAAAACAAGACGCGGCAGGGTTGCCGCCGCAAACACTGGTTCAATTTGAGCCTGCTACCTCGTCTCGCATTGCTCCAGCACAGCCACCCAAGAAGACAGCCCCCTTGAACAATGTGCCTCAATCAGAGTTGCCGGTGTTCTGCAGAGCAAATGGTGGTGCTTGGAGCAGGCATGCCGAGGATCTATTAGGTATGACGAGGCCCACGAGAAGAATGCCTCGACGGTGATACGGCGCGGCACCTCATGTTTTGTTTTCTTGTGTCTGCATACAAAGTCTTTGTATGGGACGGATCTTTCGGAGAACTATGCCTGTTACTGGAGGTTTCTGACTTTGTCTGGCTCGTCGTTTCTACCGACACTCCCTGCGAACACTTTTGACATTTCTGTCTTTCACACAGACCCCTCTGTCAGTAATCCGGACTGACATTACCTCCGCGTCTGAGTTGTCAACCACCAGCTTCACCCACATTATGTTGAGCAATAACGGGCACAGTAGATAGGGGTTGCCGGCTTGAAGACTTTCATGGCTACCCCTGGCCGGCCCCATCAATGTTCCAGACGATCTGCTAAATCTCACGAAATGAAGGGGTTTGATGATTAAAAGGCTACTGACTAGTCTCAAGCCTGTCGAGGAACAAGGAGACGCTCTGAACCACTCGACGCTCTGGGCCAGTGAATTGTTTTGTTTGAGTGAACAGGGATATTGGTCGACTACGAATCCACACGACTACTACTTCTGTTGTCTGGCGGGATCTGCCCTTGGCCAGCTCACCCCAAGCTCGCCAACAGTATGGCCGTGTACAAAACTCTCGAGCAGCGAGGACACTGGATGGTACAGCGAGCTCTAAGCCATCTGTCAGATTAGTGCCATTCAGTCTTTGCAGACATACCCTGTTGTAGAACCACTGAAAACCCTTGGGAGCGATTGGGCCTGCAGTGCCTCAGCGAGCAAGAAAGTCAGAGCAGTGGATCTGCACAAAGTATCTACGCGTCGCCGATAGAGTCATCCCGGCGCCTTGTCATTAAGGTTTTGGTGATTTATCAGCATGTTGGGGAAGGGACTGGGCCACAGGCGATAGGTGGCCCTCTACCAGCGTCTATCGTGTGAGATTTCCTATTTGGACGTTTGACGAATACAATCAGAATGAGTCGAAGTTTAGGATGGTGTCTACCCCCGCAGCACCCCTTGTTTTGTTTCTCGGCATGGTTCACGCGGCCAATATTTGGATTCTGGTGTCGTGAACTAAAGTAAAGGATGGACAAGGTGTGGATCCTGGGAATTGCTGCGTTTGCTTACTTGATGCCCAGATAAGTACGGTTGGGCACAATGTTGCTGGTTCCACTGGAATATATAAGAGGCTACTAGGCCCCGTCTTGTTGTTTCTGATCGACCAACTCACTTGGCGTTCAAAACGGAGCCAACAATGCTACCCGGAGTTTTGTTATATCAAGACCAGGCCACATCTGCCTCGAGGTTTTTACACTTCAAATTTTGACGAGAGTAAGTTTAGAGTTATCACTCTAAGTTTTGCCTTTGCCTTTTGCCTTTATTTTCTCATAGGAGAATGTCCACGCGGTGTGAGACGAGACAAAGTTACGTGGTATGAAGAACGAAGAGTCATAACTGAAGAGATGTCAATAGTTTACACAATAATGATATGATGATTCGGCGTTTCCCCCGTTGATCGATGATCCTTGAGACTAGGTATCGAGACGAAATATCACTCAACCAACAACTGAATGGCTGAGTGAGGGTACGGCCTCCGACTTAACCGTAGTGTAACTAACACATGGGTCGAACGAGTTTCAAATCTGGGGTCGCGGAAGTTGAGTCATCCTCGTATGCGGGCTTGAAAGCATTGACCAACCAAGAATGCTTTTCTCTCGCCGAAGTCTTAGTTCTGATGGTGCAGATGGTGGGTCAGGTTGACCAATAGGCATATTTCTTGGGGCGGATCTTACAAAAGTCCAGGAATCTGATTGGTGGCTAAGTGTTACTCTGCCTTGTCACGCTTTGCCTTTTCGAGCACGCCGAAAGACTCAATCTCCTCCACTCTGACTTTCCCTTGGAGTGCTGCGCCATGCTTCCGCCCGGGCACCTGCGGCTTCCATCAAACAGACAGTGAAATACTTCGACGACGCCCTCCCCCGTGGCCTCAGGCGTTTCCTCCTTCACCTCCTCTTTCTCGTTACTATCACGACTAATTCGATTATTCGATCAAGAGAATATCTTGTATCGCAATAGTCTTGTTCAGCATTGACATTACCTAAACAAAACACAACCACCTACGCTAGACTAACACCGAAACTGGCGACAAGTTCGGTACATCAAGGCTTTGCCTATCTCTCTATCGCCCTTCAGTTCAATCTGATACGCGTCAACGAAACAAGACCCTACGCATCTCTCTTGGCGCAGTCTTCCTGTTTCTCACTTGCACGTCCTATTTCGAGCGACCTCAAAACACCATAGTCTCTCGTTTGACTCTTTGACAAGTACCCCAACGCTTCACGTGAGAGTAAGCAGGTCGGAGTAAGCAACTATCCGAACCTGTCACACCTTATGAATCGATCGACTAACAGAGTCGTATCTAGCCAACTGACGTGACCTACCAAAGCTCTCCAGGATATTGGATTCGGAGAGTAAACAGCAATTCCAAGACCTCGTTCCCATTTCCAAAATTCCGCCTTTTCAACTAACACTGAACGGAAATTTCGTGCTTGCAATGGCGTCCAACACCAATACTCTTCCTCAAGGATTCTCGGTCTTCCAGCCTACTCTTGGTGCTCAGCTCCAGTTCTTCCCGGCCATCGGCACCCGTGAGCTCGATGAGATGATCAACGCTTACATGCCTGGACCCGCCTCCAACCAGGAGAAGCGGGCCAGCATCGCTCTCGACTACTTTGAGTATGCTCACCTGACTGGGCAGACTTTCAAGTTCTACCCTATCTACTCCACTGCCGAATCTCCTGCTACTGCTAGCCCTCTTCAGGATTCTGGTTATGGATCTTCTTTCAACACCAGCCCCGCTACCTCTACCTGGGATTGGAGCAATGTGAACACCTCAAGCTCTTCTCGCCGTTCATCTCCCAAGTCGACCTCCAGCCCCCAGGCCACCGATTTCTCGAACCTCCCTGGCATGAAGATCATGACCAAGGATGGCCGTGATGTTACCAACTCTGCTTCTCGAGGATCCAAGACAAAGGAGCAGCGAGATCACGCTCATCTCATGCGAATCATCAAGGCTTGCGACAGCTGCAAGAAGAAGAAGATTCGCTGCGATCCTAGCCACAAGAAGCGTGGTGTTTCCAGCACAGCGGCTCAGCCTGCTAAGGTGACTAAGAAGACGAAGTCAGTGGCCCCAGAACCCAAGGCCACTCCTATTGTTGTTCAGGATGCCTTTACGCAATTGGCATTCCCCGAGCAAGACTTCTCGGCCGAGCTCGACGGCTTGGCTGCACCTACAGAACAGGGAGTCGAGCCATGGGAGCAGTTCGTCCAGTTCCCCACTGAGGATGACAACTACGACTTCTTCAATGACCCTGAGGGCTACTTCTCTCCTGGATCCTCCTCCTTCCTCTCTGAGGACTCTACAAAGCCTGTTACTCCCACAACAGACCAAGACTTACTCCGTCGTCCACGCGACGAGGACCTGGCGGGACTTACCGATCTTGCGGCGTATATGCCATACAACCAGACCGAAGGCAATCACGACTATGTGGACTTCAACCTGTACTCTCCTGCGTCAGTCTTCTCTGAAGATGAGCGTATGGTCCCGATTGAAGTTTCCAAGCAGTCTATTAGTCAGCCTAGGTCACCAGCACCGAACCCACTACCGCCAAACGAGTCCTCGAGTGGCTTCTATAGTAGTGGCGGCGAACTGAATGGCGAACTGTTTGGATCGCTTTCTGTGGCCTCATCATCCGCACCTCAACAACTAACTACCCATGGCCAGCTCGGCCGCGAAGACGTCTATCGCGACCCTGGAGCTGGCCTGGAGTATTACGCCAGTACCCTAGAGTCTAGTCTCGGCCCGCAACTTCTAAGCTCGAGTGCGAACTCACTGTCAGACAGCGCTGCGCACGGCTCCGTGTCTGAAGTACTGTCCTCTGTGGACTCCCAGCCATCCACGAATAATAACGTACGTGTCTCACTGATTATCCCGCTTTTGATGGAGTGGCAACTAACTTCGGAGAAGGTGACAATTAGTCGCGATACTATCGAGGCTCGCGGAGTAACAACAGCACAATTAGAGTCTCGACCACTCGAGATGACTACCACCACTACAACCGCCACTGCCACCACGACTCCGGGCACGCAGTCCACGGAAACGATAGCACAATCAAGCTATCAACCAATCGTGACGGAAGGCACAGAGGATTCGTCGGGTTGTCGAACATCCGAGAATCACACTGTGACCGCCCGAGCGGTCCTCCAACGTGTCGATGCACAAGGCGACCTACAGCAACAAGCGTGTCAAGATGCAGAGATTCACAATGTGGCGGAAGATATATCCCAACCTTCTCCCGCGCCCGTTGTGCCAGCTCACCAGACGACTGGCTTGGAACCTCAACCCGACCAGTCAAGCATGGAAGCACTTGCATCTATTGCTGCGATGTTGATCGCCTCGACCGTTTGGTCTTATGTCTCTCAGCAGTTTGTCCTGCAAGACAAACATCGGGAGCAGCAAACACAAGCCGCTGCACTCAGTCAGCGAAAGGTCAATGGTATCATGCCCAGCATTCGAGAGAAGGCCTGCATGTTGCAGAGCACGATACGAAGCGGCAAGACGTCAGTCGGTCGAATGGTCTCGATGAATAGAAGTCTCATCGCTGTGTAGCGATGAATCCTTGTTGCGCACCAGGTGGAATGAATGGAGTTGGTATACAGGCTTTTGGCTAGAGCCATGATAAAGCCTGCACCCTTTTTTATTTGTTTTATTATTGCATTTAGCATTGGGAGTGAATGGCCTCGCAGTTGCGCTGGTCTTGACAGGGAATGGCTGTTGCTATAGAGCGAGCATCGAGCCCAAAATCAATTGAACTGGCCTCCAAGGTCGTATAATATTTAAAATCTGTTCCTCCGTGATATGATCTATGCTGCCAGTGCCTGCCAGTGTCGTGACTACCACCAACAGTAAAGTTTGTGTTGCTTTGTCTGTAACGGAGACGGGACGGAGACGGCGTCACCGTATTCCGAATCTGTGTTTCATGAAATTTGGGGGACTGTGATTTGATGAGCGACATGAAGGGGGGTCATCTGTATTAGACGGCGGATCAAACAGGGATTAGCGCAAGAATGGAAGTATGAAATCTTCTCTCAAATTGATGAAGGACATGAGTATCTTGAACTCTTTGTCTTACTTTCTAAGGTTTGGGTGGAAATTTTGACGAGCCATTTAAGGCCAAAAGAAGAATCTTGCTCCTCTTGTGTCTCATTAATTCATCTCTGGGGCCATAGGAAGACGCAGCACGACGATACTTTGGTCTTTCTTGTTCGGCGGCATCTGCCCTGTACGCTCGACTACTGTAATCTAGTGATTGCATCTGGCGATGGGCTTAGACTGACAACTAACTTCTGGTTTATTTCTTGACATTTCTTGTCAAGCAAGTATCGTGTGAGCTCTGATTAAGCTTACCGGATTATTGTTATCCAGTGTCCGAATTGCTCATACACAAAGGCCTGTGTTACTTGGGTTTGAGACGACATTTGGTGTCAGCCTATTGTTCTAGAAGGAGGAACAAAGGACCAGGGTCGAGGAAGAAAAAAGTAAAAAATCAGAAAGAGAAGGAAACTTTTGGATACGATTGAAGGGATTGCCTATAACGAGGGCACGAAGGTGAAGGGGCTTGTCACTGAGAAGTAAAGAGGAGGATTGAAGCTTTGGGGATTGTGAGTGAGGGAGGGAGTGAAGGTATTCAGAGACTCGAAAAAGGAGACAAAGCCAAACATGGGAGTTTTCAAGTCACTTGGTCTTTCGCCGGCCAAAGCGGCAGGTGCAAAGGCCTTGCGTCGTCTTTTTGGGCGGGTGCTTCCAGGCGAGACTGACAGTGCCAGTGACACTGATCAAACGGGCAGGGGCAACTCCAGCAACGACTATAATACTCAGAGGGAGAAAAACAACAAAACAAACGCAGATTCTTCATCTACAAAATATCACGATAAATCTGCCGCTACTGATAATCGCCAACAAGAAGAAGCTCTCACCAATACCGAAACATCTGCAACTGCCTCCAATATGGTGTCGCCTCAGAAGCACGTCCCCAAGGGGATCGCAGACAAGGAGAACCAACCACCGAGCACGGCCCAGTTATCAGATTCGCTCTCCCGTATGAAGATCGGAGAGGAGAAAGCCGCCGCAACGTCCCCCAAGCCCGTCGTTTCCACTGCCCCTGCTGTTGCTGCCGAGGATGCAGCTCCCGCCATTGAGACTGTCCCTGCTGTCCCCATCTACACAGACCTTGCTGTCATAGCGGAGCGAGCGATACACATGAAGTTCACTGAAGAAGCTCTTGACATGGTAAGTCAATCAACACACTTGGAAATGGCAAACTGCCCCCGTCCCTCTACCGAGACTGTATATTCCCCGCGATCCTCAACCTCTGGCTAACTCTCAACTCAGGCGCGACTTGCTCTCAGAACAAACGAAACACCCGTGGGATGTGTTCTTGTTCACGATGGAAAGGTCATTGCTCGAGGCATGAATGCAACCAACGTCACTCGAAATGGTACTCGACATGCTGAGTTCATGGCCCTCGGCGCTTTACTCTCTTACCCTCCCAAGAATGGACCAAGGACAACCTATCTAAAGCCCAAGCCCGAGAACCAGTCACCTGAGGCTTCTGATGCATCTTCTGTCGAATCAGGACCCGCCGACGAGGGTAATGAGGATGGATCCAAGGGCCACCTCTACCCTTACGGCCAGAAGTGCCACCCTGATGCGCGAGTTGATAGATCCATCATTCGAGAGAGCATTTTGTACGTCACAGTAGAGCCGTGCGTCATGTGTGCTTCTCTCTTGCGACAACTCGGTATCAAGAAGGTCTATTTTGGTGCAGTCAACGACAAGTTTGGCGGAACAGGTGGTGTCTTCAGTATTCATGCCAACTCACTTCCTGTCAGCGCTGATGGCCAGACTGCCAGCGCACACCCAACACCAAAGCCTGCGCAGCTTCCTGATGGAAGCGGCACACTAGGCGTCTCGTATCCTCCAGGTGGAGGAGATGGTGGAAACCTCGAATCTGGCTACGAGATTGAGGGTGGATGGGGTCGTGATGAGGCCGTTGCCCTTTTGAGACGATTTTACGTCCAGGAGAATGGACGAGGTAAGTGACACGGATTGCTCAACTTCTTTGACTGATGTGCTGACTTTATAGCCCCGGTACCTCGCAAGAAGGAAGGTCGTGCAGCTCGATTGGCTGCCATGATGGAGGGTGAGGGTGCCGGTGAAGGCACCGGTGAGAGCAACGGCGAAAGCAACGGGGAGGATAACGGTGAAGGCAACGACGACGAAAATAGCGAAGAAGCGCCAACTCCGGATCTTGCTGCCACTGAGGCCGAGTCCCAAATCCTTGACCTGCCCACTTCCACTCAAACTCTGAAAGAAACGCCAGCGCCGCTGGGTGATCGTACCAACGTCTAGAACAGCGTTGTCGCGATGCCGCTGCCGCATCTGCGCCGAAAGAGTAACATAGAAAATGAAGGAGCCACGGAGTAGGTGGCTGCATCCCATGGAACACACCTGATGGAACTACATCCATCAGCCCTACGAGACACCTGTGCCAAAGTATTAAGGGCACAATTGGAGAGGATAAACTCATTTTGGGCGTTTGGAGGGTCAAGTTGCAATTTCGGTGGACTTTTGAACAGAATTGCGGTGGGAGGATGGCCTTTGACTACCTATTACTCGATGCATTTTGGGCGAGCATGACGTTTAAGCGGAGGACATGGTGTGCGAGCCGCTGAGTTCCAGCTGATTTGGGGTAGGGAGAATGCTGACACTGTATGATGTTGTGGTTTGTGATAGCACAATACACCTATGAATAAGGCCGATATGTCGTCATGGAGTCCTGGGTAAACCACGTTGCGTGGCAGTCTCTACCATGGAGAATGAAGACCACAGCAAGACCAGCAATGCTGTAGATGAAGGCCGAAGCAATCGCGATGGCCTTTGAGCCGTTCAGATTAATCATAGGCATCGCTGATTATCAAGAGGGAGCCCCTGTTTCCAGGCTCCTCTCGTTTCATAGTCTTTTCATCTGGTACGCAAGCAATGCTTGTGTAAGATGCGAGTAGTCCAAACGAGTCGTAGCTGAAATAACGGTCAGCTTTTCGTCGATGGAGTTATATATACCAGGTGCAGACCAAAAGCACGCTATTAGTGGCACTCGCGTTTAGGGCTGGTCGGGTAACAGTCTCCCAAGATTGTTCCACCCCCGGCAGAATATAGCAGGCTTGAGATGATGTTGATGGCCTAGTTATTGCGCCTTCTGATGGCTGGGACTGATACTCGAAGTTGTTCCATGAGATGTCCGAAGGTTGGAGCTTTCGAAAAGGGGATTGCGGCGTGTGCTATATTTCTAACACTGCCAAGTTCTTGAAGAGGCCGTGGCTTTACTGTTGGACTGAACACAGGGCACATTTTCCAGGCAGGAGCTTTGGAAAATTGCTTGATGCTGCATATATCTTGGGCAAAAATCTTTGGCTGTAGTCTGGAGACTTCCCCTGATCTTCCTTTGCAAGAGTGTCTCGGTCTTTCTACCGAAACCGTTAACGAAAAGTACACATGAGCTGTCCACTTGTCTCGCGTTTGGCTGTATTTTACGTGAAGATTTGGATGCGATTGACGCCACGGCATCTCTCTAGTTCTTGAATTGTGAGACTGTTGAAGCAGGAAAAATAGGTCGTGGTGGTCGCAAGGTCGGGGCAAGGTCTGCTCTCTCACTGTCTCGAGCTTGTCAAATAGCTTGCCGACAGACCAGACATTTGAAGACTATGTTTGGTGACTTGAACTCGGCGTTTCAAAGAAGGATATCCTAAGTACCATATCTATTGAGGTCGCAGGACAGTATCGTCCAAACAGACGCGCTGGCATCTCCTCGGGAAAGGCTCCTCCGAGCATGGATTCGATCCTAGTAGCTTTGAAGCACTCGGACGAATCGTCTCTTACGAGTTAACAGAAAGACTTGGCCTCGATGTTGTAATAGCGACGCCAATTCTAATTACACCCATGGCTATGAGCTTGGACTTTGCTACTCAGGGAAAGGGGGCCTGCATGACATCTTGAAAGGCAGCCAGCCCAACACCATTTCTCGCTCTGCGAGAGGGAAGACTCGAGCATTCAGCTGTCATTATAATACGGTATGGTATGATCGAGTCTGAGAGTCTGTCGCCGTGAAGATTGGACGTCAAGAAACAGCCATCTCCGCATCTGGGCTCGTTGGACACAACCCCTGAAGATCTTGAGGACGCCATCAGCGCCGAAGATCTCACGACCGGTGCCTATAATAGCCTGTATGGCGACCTCAGTGAAAAGTGTAAACCGTCATACAAGCATTATAATCTATAGGCCTATTGCAACTTCATTCATAATCCCATCATA
Source organism: Fusarium subglutinans (assembly GCF_013396075.1). Lineage (NCBI taxonomy): Eukaryota > Fungi > Ascomycota > Sordariomycetes > Hypocreales > Nectriaceae > Fusarium > Fusarium subglutinans. The sequence goes on from NW_023502367.1 coordinate 36,962, forward strand.
ACAAGTGAAACCAATAGTTGGTTAGTGCATAAGTGTCGTAAGTCGCGGGCTCCATGGCTCGCAACCCCACGAAAGCTTCTACTGCCATAACAACTCGTGTTACCAGATAAAGCAATGGACTTGCAACCTTGATAAGGGTCAAAGGCCCATCCCATGCAAGACTCATTTTCCTGAACTGCACACAGACAACCGATGTAATGACTGAAACGAGAGCACTGACTCGCCATAGCCAACGCTCTGCCTCTGACGGGAAAGAGGAAGTCCAAGATATCAGGTGAATGGCCCCGAAGGATGCCCCTAACAGGCAAAGAAGTGGCCAGTATCTTGTCATGTATAGACTCGAGTCCCATTCAGTGATGACCTTGTCAGCCTCGACTTCAGTGACAGTTGGTTCGACTTTTTGGGAATTAGGCTCGGCTGTAGAAACAGTTTCCTCCGTATCTCGTTCCAGATCCTCCATGACCCTGACTTCGTCGTCTCGACAATCAAGCGGCACAACGTACCAAGCAATGGAACTGTCCTGCTTTCGACCGGGGTCGGAAACGTCATGGCGGCGCATCGTCTTACGGCTTTGCGAGCTTGTAAGAACTCTTGCAAAGACTCAAGACATACCATCTCGGGAGCCAGGACGGCTTTAACAAGTTGGTAGAACTTGTGCTGATGCCGAAGTTGACGAGAGACATGAATACGTGGATGAATAGCCGTCCAAGTGCAGATGGCGATGGTGAATAAGCAAGACGTGGTGAGAGACCATGTGCCGCGGTTTGAATCTTCGGGAACCCAACCCACGAACTCAGCTTCCGTCGATCTTGTTGTCTCTGTGCCGTTCATGGGTAACTTGAGGGAACTTGATATCAACAGTGAGAGCTTGACATGTGATAGAGAAAGGCGGCATGATCGTTGCAGTTCATGCTGGCAAGCAGATATATTTCAGCTCGGCTGTCCAGCATGACGAGCATTGTCTTGTGTACCAACAACGCGAATAGCATCATGCTCAATCCAGTGAATCGTTATCATTCTTAACACTGTTGGTTCCATCTAGGAACGGGCCGCATATATTAAGCGCCTGAAGTCAAATTTAGCATGTGCCCTCTACTAAATTGACCAGTAAGGTGTTACAATCGGCTGTTTTAGCGCCCGTCCCTCAAGTTTTCAGGAGTGTGGCTGCTTACTTGACTCCTGAAACTCCACCATGTGATAACTGCCAACATCTAAAGGTGCGGTACTTCTTGCATCTCGACACTTCTACCAAAGCAATTGCTTTTGTTTGCCTGTAACCCCAGGCAATTTCCTATTCATTCACTTGGTCTGTTGCTGTGTCCTTTTACTGGCCTCTTACCAATATGTCGGCATCTTCAGCCTTGCGGCCGACGATGCTGGCGCTTGGTCTAACACTTGGCGTTCCAGCCATGCTGTATTTCAGTATTTTGGGAGCGTTGGTGGTTGCGCCCTCACTACAAGCTCACGCGATTTATCTACACAAAGTTACCTTGACGTGGTTCAAGGATCTTAATACACCGGAGCAATTTGGATTCGCTCATCATCAAGTCACACCTTTCTACATCTCAACACCAGATGGAGTCAAGTTACACACATGGCATGTGCTCCCGTTAGCGACATATGAGTCGCACCAAGAAGAACTATTAGCTCAAGGACCAGGCGGTGGATTGGTAGGCAAGTTTGAAGAAACTCTGAACTTCCGTCTACTAAAAAAGAACCCAAATGCTCGCCTGGTACTTTACTTCCATGGCACCAGTGGAACCATGGCCAGCGGTTGGCGCCCTGATAGCTACCGCTCTCTCTACTCAGCTGATCCCGTCAACACCCACGTTCTGGCCTTCGACTATCGCGGGTATGGAGAGTCAACCGGCTCACCAACCGAAGATGGCATCATCACAGATGCTGTCACTGTTGCCAACTGGGCCATTCATACTGCGGGCATCCCCCCTGAGCGAATCGTCATCTTTGGGCAAAGTCTGGGCTCAGCAGTGGCCATCGCTCTTGTCAACGAGCTCGCCCACAGGAAGCCCTCCATTCATTTCGCTGGATTGGTAGTTACAGCCACCTTTGCTGATATTCCCCAATTGACGGCCACGTACCGTATTGGCGGCTTTATCCCTGTGCTCTCACCGGTAGCAAAGGTGAAACCGCTGTTTGCGTTCTTTGCACGACAGCTTTCCAGTACTTGGAACATGTACAGACTGGGTGAGTTCGTCAAGGCTGCTGAGAGGTACGATATCACCCTCCTGCATGCCGAGGATGACACCGATATCCCCATGAAGCATTCCATCAAGCTTTATAGGGAAGCTGTCCGTGCTGCCGAGGGTGTCAAGGACCTGACCGAGAATGACGGTGAGCTCCTCAGCAGAATTAGCAGTGTCGAGAAAGGTCGTGGAGCAGGGGGTTCAATCACCGTCTGGCCTACCAGCAAGGGCGACATTAGACTCGAGATTTTGAAGTACGGAGTGCATGACAAGATCATGGCGTATCCTGCTACCGGACTGGCGATAAGCAGGGCGTTCGCTTCAGTCAAGCAATAGATGGGCATAGGATCTACAGACTATAGAATTTCCTTTGTCCACTGAACTTGGTAGACTTCACCATCGAAAGCGACCTCTCCCATCTGTGTTCTAACTGGAGAACCGCTTCGACTTGACAACATATCACCCAACAACACTGAGGCGGCGCGACACTTGCAGCGACAATTCGGCAGATACACAGACAGGGAAAAGGCGAGAGCAGTGCAAGAGTAGTATTTGACGTGTGCCTTGGTACTATCAATAACATTATGGCATGGGAGGGTGAGTCTGCCCCAGCATGCGTTCAAGCTTCGGGGCCAATATCGTCGTGGTTATATATCAAATTGCCTGAGAAACAAGCACATACGACCATAGGTAGTGTAAAATACGGGATCCCGTCCGCTCTCCCATAGTCAAGCCACTAACCGGCGGAGTAGTTGGGTCGGTAGCGAATCCCCGCTGTTGTATGTTTTTGCATGCCTTGCTTTTTGCTAATTACCACTATATGTTCAGATTTGTATTAGCTGGAGTACTTGTTATTCTATCTTTTACTGCCTTTGTCTACCTGTTTTGAAGCAGTCACGAACAGGGAGTTTTGGCGTTAACTATTGCTAACATTATTGCTAACATTATTTAGATAGACTCACAGCTTGCTGTGTCACACCTTTTTCACTAACATGGCTTGTGCCATGATCGCCCGAACGGATTACGTGAATAGTGAAGTATATATTATTATTTCATGGAGCTTTGAAACTGGCCGATTAGTGCAAGTATGGCCGTTTTGAAAGCTGTGCTTGTCGCTCTCTTGACAAGGCAACAAACCCTCCAAAACTACCAGAAGACAACCCATCCCGGAATACAGGCGTTCGACGTTATGTTAACGTTATAATAACGTTATCGTAATGTTATACGTCCTTTAACTGACATAATCTCCAACGTTGTTTATAGACCTGAACATTGTTCAAAAGGTATTTAATCCTAGACTATTTGACAGGACCGTGGATGAATATCAATTCTTCGTTTCTCATTTCAGACAATCACCACCATCATGACTGAAAACAAACAACGCAACGTACTTGTTACTGGAGCCAATGGTTATATCGGCTCAGCAGTTTGTCGAGCCTTTGTAAGAGCAGGGTGGAATACCTACGGTCTCATCAGAAATCCTCAAGCTCGAGAAGAAGTTGCACTTTTTGAAAGTATTCCAGTAGTGGGATCTTTTACTGACCTCAGTTTCCTGGAAACACTTTTTGAAGAGGTCAACTCTTTCGATACCATCGTCAGCTGCACGGAAAAGATCCCAGGCTATGCTGCACACTTCGAAGAGGTTATGAACTGTGTCAAGAGACTGGCCGAGAAGAGTAACGAAAACGGAGTTCGACCTCTAGTTCTCTGGTCATCTGGCTGCAAAGACTATGGCAAGACTGGTCTTCACGGCACACCTGGTCTTGCGCCTCATACTGAAGAGTCCCCGCTGAATGCACCTGGAATATTGAAAGAACGTACAACGAACTCTGCCAGGGTTTTCGACTTCACGGCGCTCTTCGACGCGGCGGTTATCAGACCGACATGCGTCTTTGGATATTCAAACAGCTACTACGGTGCTATATTTGACTATGCTGCTGATCAACGAGGACAGGGATCCGAGGTTCTTCGGATTCCTGGAGATCCCGATAGCATCATGCACGCAACTCACGTTGATGATTGCGGCGAGGCTTATCTCTCTCTTGCGGAACTCGATGATCGACGAGCTGTGGATGGCCAGTTCTTCAATGTGTCGGGCTATCGCTACGAGACTCTCGAAGAGGTTGCAGGAGCTGTAGCCAAAGAGTACCGCTTCGCGAAAGGTGTTCAGTCCATCCCAGCTTCTGAGGCAGAGGCATCATTTCCGCCTGGACTGCATTTTGTCTTCAGCTTCAGTCAATGGGTAGGAAGTGAAAAGCTGCGGTCTTTGACAGGATGGAAAGATGAACGAGCGTTGTTCTCAAAGGGGATACACGCTCATAGGTTGGCCTACGAAGCCTGTAAGGGCCAGGGTCATGCCAATGTCGCTGAAGTGCAGAAGAGGATTGGAGGTAACTTTAACTAGGTAATGCAGAGAATCAACAGGGGCAAGGCACAAAAATAGCCTGGGACGATCAAATGCAACTCGGCATCTAGAAGCCGTGGCTAGCCCTGCAGTACCTGTATGTAGGTGAGCTCGGGAGGTACGGAAACAGCTGTAGAATGACGTAAGGGAGAGACAAAACGAACAAGAACGAATTTATTCGGATCGCCGGACTCAGCTACCTTATTCATGTGATACTTACCAGGTTTTTAGCGGTTAACCCGAGTCATTTCAGCAATATTCTTATCAGCACCTCGGCAGCTCTGGAGCACTAAATGAGGCAGGCAGTTGATCACTATTCAAGGCCCCAATGCAAAAGGTCAGACAGAGTTTGGGTCTAGACCAGACTAAACCATCCCTGACCAGTCAATCTCCTCTACCGTCCGACATTGCATCGTGCTAACGTTTAGCAGATGGACAGGACCAAACATTTAAGTCTTACCTCGACCCCACAAGTGACTTGAAGCGCAATGGATTGTCAATCTCAACGTCTTTGGCCTAAACGATAACGAGCGTGCGTGTGTTGGTGTGTGCCTGACTCGGCTTGTATCAATATCTTCAATTGCTCTCTTCAACTTCATCCTCCTCCCTCTCTACACCCACGAGCACCCTACAAGATGGACCTCAGTCGCATCAAGTCCCATGGACTCGGCCATGTCGCGATTGATGACAGTGACACCGACAATGGCCCCTCGGGCAATGTTATCGACGATGGTCGCGTCAAAGTTCAATTCCACGACACTCCCCAAGCCCTAGCCCAGTGGTGCGAACACCTGAAAGAGGCATTCGCAGCCGACGGCGCAGATTCAGAGCATTTACTACCGCCCAAGCCGTCAAAACCGCGTCGAACAAGCACCGTTGCCTTCCTCCCGGGCGTAGAGAAGCCGGCCGAAGGTCCCCGACTAAATATTGCCATCCATATCGTGGGCTCTCGAGGCGATGTCCAGCCGTTTATTCCGATCGCGCAATTGTTGATGAAGCCTCCCTATGGTCATCGAGTACGCATATGCACGCATGCTAGTTTCAAGGAATTTGTGGAAGCACAGGGTGTTGAGTTCTTTAATATTGGCGGAGACCCCGAAGCTCTCATGGCGTACATGGTAAAGAACCCTGGACTATTACCAAACAAGGACAGTCTCAAGGAGGGCGATGTTGGTAAAAGACGAAAAGAAATGATGGAGATTATCTCTGGTACCTGGAGGAGTTGTATCGAGGCTGGTGATGGAATGGGAGATCCTGTTAAAGCTGCGACCGTGGAAAACGTGGATGATCTCTTCCTTGCAGATGTCATCATTGCCAATCCTCCATCGATGGGCCATATTCACTGCGCTCAAAAGCTCAACATTCCATTGCACATGGTCTTCACAATGCCGTGGTCACCTACCAAAGCGTTCCCCCATCCTCTGGCTGCTATGAGCTACGGAGATGCCGACGCCAAGGTCGCCAACTACCTCTCTTTCATGATGATGGAGCTTCTAACATGGCAAGGGTGAGTATCTTGGTCCCCCTTCGAACCATTGACTCACAATCTTAGGCTGGGCGATCTCATCAACAAGTTCCGCGGTCAAACACTTCACCTCGATCCCATTAGTCCAATGTGGGGATTCCAGCTTCTCTCCAGACTTCGCATTCCATACAGTTATCTCTGGTCACAAACATTGATTCCCAAGCCTGCCGACTGGGACGAACACTTGAACATCACCGGCTTTTCCTTCCTACCGCTCGCGAGCTCTTACACGCCTCCCAAAGACCTTCTGGACTTTCTTGAAGCAGGTCCTCCACCAATTTACATCGGTTTCGGATCCATCGTTGTCAAGGACCCGCAAGCGCTCACCAATATGATCTTGAAGGCAGTCGAGCTCGCGGGGGTTCGGGCGATCGTGTCGAAAGGGTGGGGCGGAGTCGGAGTTGGCGAGGTCCCCGATAACGTCTATCTCATTGGGAATTGTCCGCACGATTGGCTCTTCCAACGAGTATCCGCTGTTGTTCACCACGGTGGCGCCGGTACGACCGCTGCCGGTATCGCGGCCGGCCGCCCAACTGTTATCGTTCCCTTCTTCGGAGACCAGCCTTTCTGGGGTCAGATGATGGCTCGCGCTGGCGCAGGGCCCGTATCAGTGCCGTACAAGGAGTTGACAGCGGAAATACTGGCAGACAGTATTAAGTTTGCTCTCAAACCAGAGGTGCAAGAAGTCGCTAAGGATATGGCTATTCAGATTGGTGAAGAGGATGGAGCTGGTGGCACTGCTCAGGATATTCAGGACCGCCTTGACATTGACAGCCTTCGTTGCGACATTTGTCCTGATAGGCTGGCGAGTTGGCTTGATCGCAAGACAGGAGCGCATCTCAGTGGTTTCGCCGTCGGTTGTCTCATAGATGCTGGGCTCCTGCAGTCCCAGAACCTCAAACTACTCAGGCATAGACATTGGTACGTGGATGAAGGAGCCGAGTACCCTCTCGTCGGTGCCGTAGCTGCTGTGTCAGGCTTCGCCTCAGCCATAGGAACCGCCACATCCGATTATGCCGAACGCCTAAGACATTCCCCAGGTCGCGGAAAGACAAGGCGCTCCAGCATCGACGACACGCAAGAAGAGGTCTTGACAGATCCCGAAGAAGCCAAGACGGGAGAAGCCCGACTCCGGAAAGGTCCACGTGGTGCAAATCAGAAAGACATGGAAATACTGGCACGGAAATTGGCAACCAAGACACTCAACGGCGCCGAGCCCGTCTTCCTTACTCCGAAACTGCGTCGACCTGTTACGGGCCTTCACCAGAAGCACAAAAGGGCATGGAGGGCCCATGAAGGTGGAAGAAATGGCCGCGTCTTCTATGTTACACGTGTGACAGGTAAATACGTAGGCGACCTTGCTGCAGCCAGCGCGAGAGCACCCGTGGCTTTCTTCTACAACATCGCCAACGGATTTCACAACGCCCCGTCCAATTTCTGGAATGTTGAAGTTCGACGCCGTGATGAAATAACAGGACTAGGCAGTGGACTCAAGGTTGCAGGCAAGGAGTTCGTCTTGGGCTTTTATGATGCTTTCAGCGGAATCGTAACAAAGCCTTATGAAGATACTAAAGCTCGAGGAATCAAGGGTCTCGGAAGAGGCTTGCTAAGAGGTGGATTTGGAGTCTGTGGTAATTTGGGTGCAGGCAAGTCACTGTCACCCCCCTTAGTCCCAGAGACACGAGTTGCTAACCATACCACAGCATGCTTTGGTCTCCCAGGATATGCTCTTAAAGGTCTCGAGAAGGAGATGATGAAGCATACAACAACGCGCTTAAACGCGGAGCTATTACTGATCAGGCTGAGACAGGGCCATCAGGATTGGCAGAAAGCGACTGAGGGAGAACGGGAGGAAGCTGTAAGACGGTGGAAAGCACTAAAATTATAATTTTCTTAATATTAGTAAAAAGGTAATAGTTTAAGCTAAAAACTATAATAATTTAGTTTTAAATATTAATTTATTTAATTTTAATTTTAATTTTAA
>NW_023502368.1:0-45010 GCF_013396075.1 Fusarium subglutinans
TGGCTAAGGGGTAGTATTAAAGGTGCCTAAGGCACTTACCTTATATATTAGCTAGACCTCCTGGCCTAAGACCTTAGTTAGCCATAGTTAATATATATATATCCCTCTTAACATTTTTCTTGCTAATAAGAAAAAAACTATGCCTATAAGGATTTTAGACTTGTTTTTAAGAAGCGGCCGCTATTGTCCGTCGTTGTTAGTACCTCCTTTGTCCCTTGACCTGTTTGTCTTCCGTGCCTATCCCATTCTGTAGTCGATCATTGCCGTTAATATAGAGCTGAAAACTGTCAACACAAATAATTACTACCACGTGGCCCTCCACTACCCCTTTGTCTTGTGTTGCCTTGTTAGTCCTTCCCTGTTCCTGCCATTCTGATCCTCCTTTGGTTGACTATCTCGGCCCTGTCTCCAGACGGCCTGAAATTGAAGTTGAGTGAAATGTTTAAAAACAATGTGTAAGATTATTAAGGGTACTCGGTCACCATTCTGAGAAATGCAGCGATGCCCATTGGCATACCCAGTCCACCAAGGCATTCGCCGGGAAAGGTCAGAGGTGAGGCATTCTTGTAAAAACAACTAAAGCTTAGCCTTGTAGGCGGCAGTCATCCCCATAGATCATGGATTATTACTCCTTGTGCCATAACCTAAAAGGAACATCCGGAATTTAAGAAGGTGAGCTCTGCAGAATCTAAAGCTTCTGGACGCCACGTTCAAAGCCTGCGTATAGCAGTAAAACCAGTCGCCGTTCCGTAAAACATCCAATTGCATTGCTCCACGGTCTCAAATACCTTAGCCGCCAGAATAGCCTGGAAACATCGTGTTGGAACTAAACCGCTTATAATAGTACGAATTGTGGATTCTATAAATGTGACCCTGCTACTCATACCCTGGGCCGACTATAAGTTATCCCGTACCTCCGTTCCTAGCCTCTAGAAGCAAGGTATTATGTATTAAAATTGGACGTCTCCTCTATCTAACCGATCAACACTCTCAGTGATAAGATGGGCGTTAAAAGAAAGATTTTGACTTCAAGGTTAAGTTTTAGGCAGCTAATCACAGCGTCACCGAATGGAGGCTTATATATAAGGATTGCATGCGCCCGTGAGGCACAGAAGAACTATTGCTAGGTTTTCATATTCTAGATTCCTCCTCGTATCATGTCGGTGAGACAACCTATGATAATTTGGAGATGTCCAAAGCGCTTAGCCTCTTGTAACTGCCGGCATGGTCTGCTTTCTGAATCTGGAGTAGTAAATAAGAAACTCAATATACGAGAATTGTCCTTAGCCATATGTGGAAGGCGGTTCGAACAGCTGCTTTGAATAGTCGGAGTCAACTATGCGAATTTTAGCTATAAATACTGAGGGATCTCGTCTTTCTTCACCATGGAACAAGCTTTCACAACCACTTCAAGTTTTCATTTCCCTTCAGACTTTACTGGTCCTTACTGAGCTCAGGCCATCTCTTTCTTATCAACTCCACTCAGCACCAAGCCCCAGAATCAAAATGCGCTTCGATCTCACTGCAATTATCGCGGCAATGGCTTTGACTGTCTCGGCAGACCGTATGGAGGTCTTTACGAATTGCGCAGCTGGCAGTTGTCACAGTGATGATGGCATCTTCTATACCGACTTTGGTGCCTATCGTGTCAATGCCAACGAAGGATGCAGAGGAACTTCAGTACCTGCTATGACAGAGTTCTGTATGGACTGGGGCAACCGACGCGGCCACTTTAGGTTCTCGGGACAAGCCAACAAGCGATGCCTTGTTCAAGACTCTGAGAATAAGGTCGGTTGTGGCAGTGACGGAACGGATTGCTGGAAGACGACTTGGAAAGAGGTTGCCTGTTACTGGCGTGAGATACCCATCCCGGAGGAACAGCTGGCCACTGAGCCTCATTCTACATTTTTCACCAGCACAGTCCCTACTCTTGCCACCAGCTTCGCTGACAACTGAGGAGCCATCGAACAGGAAGCTGGCCGATGATAAATGTGGCCCGTTTTGTTCTCGTTATCATACTTGATCAGCGAGGCTCCCTTTTACTTAGGGGTGAGAGGCCTTTATAAAAATGGTGAAAGGTTTATTTGCAAGACAAACTCTAAGACGAATATAGGATCTCTGTCAGAACCATTCGGAACTTGGCCTCGCCCACTAGATAAGTTTAAACTTATTGCATCCAACACATGTATCGCTACGGTAGCAACCGTCATATTCTCCAACCTGTGATTAGCCTGTGAAACACGCATGTTTTGCAAATCTTATATAACGCTCTCCGTGGCGAGAAGTAAACCGGTGATGAAGCAGCCGACGGCTGGCAAGTCCAACACCAAAGACCTCGTGAGGTGCATCTCTAACCACAGTTCTAGCGATGCCATGCTTGAAGCACTAGCATCATTACGGCGAATTCTGGCCAGCAAGTCAATTGCCTTGGGACCAAAGATCAGGAGATGCCCAGCCGCAAGTAGAGTTCCGGCAAAGTAAAAGAAAACGAGACTTCGTGCCCCATTGCCATTCCAAGACGTAACGGTATTCGCGATTCCGCTTGCCAAACTGAGAGTAAAGCTGGCAAAGACAACTTTGGTTCCCCATGGTCCCCAGTTGGTGAACCAAAGCCGTAGTAGCTCATTTGCCTGCACTCGGTATTGACGTATCGTCCAGCAGGAGAGGAAGGCATACTCGTCGTAAGCGAATTGTAGGCTAACTATCGATGAGATGACTGGTAATAGACGGAGCAGCTTGGTTGGTAGAAGGAGTCCAAAGAGGTATGACAGTAGGATAATTGAAACCACAAGCCATATGATCTGCCGAAAGGTTTTGCTGGCCATTGTGTCGCGTTAAGGGATGTTTATATTGTCAACGACGGAGCAAAAGGTTCAAATTCAATCCGTGAAGTGCAATCTGTAGGATCAAATGCAGAAGCAGATAGTGTTTGCGATGGTAAAGTATCTTTCACGGTAGCTTTGAGGATATAATCAGCTGGGGAAGTTCTCCTAGATATAATATCTCCTCTTTCGAAAACAGGGCGATGACCCAATACTAGCTCTGAGTAAGCTGACATGACTCTAACTGAATAGCGCAAATGATGTACAAAGCGCCTTGGACATACAGTACGCCAAGGCCCGTGATAGCGCTAAGGTAGAGAGGCCTTTCAGCAGCAGCCTCTGCCAGTTCGGCCCGAGGGAGGGGCAAGAAAAGAAAAGGCTCGTCACTTTGTGTCAACTGAGAAAGCAATCAGGATATGTATTACAATTAATTATGTTTGTCTAATGTATGTTCTTGCTATGTAATGTCTAGTCGCCTTTCGATACCCAACCCATTGTGCAACTCAAATCCTACACTCCCGTACCAGCTTTCTCTTTAGGCTCAGTCAAGCTACTGTCGGAGTAAACACCCTCCTTCTGTGATGCCTTCTCCTCAGAATCATCAGTGACAACCTTTCTTGTCTTACCCCAACCGAAATTGTCCATGTTGACAACAGCGTAGAGCATAACAGCAATATTGAGAAAGGGACCCAAGAAGACAAAGACAGCAAGACCAAGCAGGAACTGGGCGCGTTCAACAAGGTTTCGAGGCAGCCAAGTGGCCATGATGGCATAGTAAAGAAGAGGGATGATCATGACACCAGCGAAACACATGATTAGCCACCAAGGTTGACTCATGAAGGCGACAATCATACAACCGATTGACGCAATGACGAACACGTTGAGAGACCAGGTGAGAACATTAGAGAATGCGACAATGCGCTCCCACCATTGAGTGTTCCAAGCGCAGAAGAGGAGAAGGTCGTTGCTAGTGGCACCAAGCGTCCATCGACGACGCTGAGAGAGGAAGACGTTCCAAGAGTGAGGGACGTCAGTGTAAGCGCGGGCATGAAGAGCCTGGCGTGTCTGAGCATGAGGGAAAGTGACGAGCAACTGGCAAATGTGGTTGCGATCCTCTGAGGCTGTAGCGCGAATGCGCTTGAGCATACCGTCCATGTGCTTGGGAAAGTAACCGAAGAGGTCGATGAGAACGAGGTCGCCACAGGTTTCATCGCAGATCTTGAGGAGTTGGCAGCAGCCGGGAAGACAAGAGACCTTCTTGGTGGCGATAGACTGATGAAGACGACGAAGACCTTGGGCAATAGTGTACTCGGCAGATTGGTACATGGACCAGAGGTTCCAGTTACCATCCTTAAAGTCAACCGCGACGTAACCGCAGACACCGACAGTGTTGGGATAGTACGACTCCTTGAGAAGTTCGGTGACACACTTGTCCTCAAAGACGGTATCGGCATCCATCCCAATGAGATGATCGACGCTGTCCATCTTGACCTCGTTCTCAAGCCAGCTAGTCATGGAGTCGAGGAACTCGCGCGAGAAGATGGACTGAGGGTTCTGGGCACGGGTGTTGAACTTGTAGAGGAACGATCGAATGACAATGAGACTGTCGCGCTTGCCTTGGTTCTGGTCCTTGACGATACAGTAGAAAGGCAATCCCTTGTAAAAGCCCTTGGAGATCTCGATATCCATCTGTTGACCGTCCCAAGCAGTGTAAGCGCCACGAATCTTCTTCCTCTGTGTCTGATGAAGGAAGATATCCTCGTTGAGGTAATCCCCGGTAGTCTTTGTCATACCGGGACCACGAACACGGCCGTCGCAGATGACCATGATGCCTTTCTTGTGGTTCTCAAGACCGGTCTGGTTGACGAGGGAGTCGAGAGAGCGGGTGCACTCTTCGAGTGTCTCGTTGTAGCAGGGGATAACGTAAACCATGTTTTCGGGGGTGGAGGGCTTGATTTGCTTCTCGGGACTGACCCAGTGGATGAAGGTGAAGACGGCGATGGAAGCGATCATGATGCAGTTGAGGACGAGGGGGAAGGAGATGAAGGGGAGGTAGATGTAGTAGTACCGGGGCCAGTACCAACTCGCAAAGATGAACATGAAGCTGAAAGGCGAGTCAGGATTAGCGCGATGGGATGGGATGGAGTGATGGACTTACTTGACTGCGACCAGACCAGCTGTAAGGACGTATTTCTGAGTCGTAACCTTTCTCTTACCGCGCTTCAACAAGACAGCATTGCCGACGTCATCCTCAGTGACAGTCTCAACCTTGGGCTTAGCCTGTTCAGCACCGTCGCTCTTGGACACAGGACCGCCAGCGCGCTCGGCCGAGGGTTGAGGAACAGGCGTGATCTCATTATCCAGGGAAGGAGTAGACGAGTGTCCAGCATCAGAGCGAGAGCCAACAGAAGTGTTATTGCTGATCGAGACAGGAAGACGAGGAATAGGAGCGATGAGATCGGTGCCCTTTGAGCCAGGGCGACTGACCACCGAAGTTCTCTGGGTGTCAGGTGTACCGACAGACTCTGGGATCCATGATCTCAGAGACGAAGGCTGTGAAGCGCGATAGCTGTCATTCGATGAAGCTTCGTCGGTGAGGTATGCGGGAATAGGCACGACGGGATATTCAGTGTCTGAGACATCTGAACCGTTGGAGCGGGCTTTGCCGTGGACGATTCGGGCATTGGCATGGACTTGATCCTGTTTCAGAAGATGTCAGTTAAAGAGGAGGAAGAGGCAGTGTAACGGTGACGAACCTTTTGCTTGCCAATGAGGATGGAACGTGGGGGATTAGTGGTGAGAGATGCCATCGTTACACCAAAGACGGTGTGCAAAAGAAGAGAAGAGATTGGGCTAGAAGAGGACGCTGGAATGTCGTGAAACACCAAGAAACGAGTGGCAAGGTGGTATGAGGTAAAGAGCGGTGCCTCAGCGATAATTCAAGGATGAAGAGAGAGGATTGTAGTTACCGGTTGAAGTTGCAAACTAAATAACACAAGCTTCCTCCTCAAGCCAAGGCTTTTATCCTCTGGTATAATGTGCAAAATATGAGCAAAATATGTCATTTGCAATTAAGACTTGTGGCAGACAACTTACCTTTGCCTCACTATGCAGGGAAGCAATAGTCTCGCTAACTAAGAATTCTAGACATATCTAAATTGGATCGGTATGGCTAGCTGAGGGCTCGACCGTCAGTTTGGTGTCCCTGGTGCTGGGAGCCCGATCACTTGGTTGCGACATCCTAGCGAAACCCCTACCAACGATGTGCTTTTCTTCTTGGCAAGCAGACTACTGATTTTAGCCTAGTGGATTGAAGTGAGCCAGCTGAGGCTCAAATGAAAACTGCGTCAAAAGCAGCCTTCAGTAAACGAGGTGTCCGTGTAGTCCCGGAGGTTGAAGTGAGGACCGTGGTGTCATGGCCGCCAAAAGAAGACGACTGTTTTCCTTTTGGAAGCTCAACAGGGATCTTGGGGAGAGGATATGCATAAATATTGGGTTGACTCTCGGTTCAAGGATAAGACAGATAGAAAGACTGGTCGAGACTGTTAGCGTGGACATGGTTCAGCCTTATTGCGCTGGTGGATGGCAGATCAACTGAACGGAATGTCCCAGGCGGTAAGCCCCCTGTTATTGATCGCTTACCCCGGTCATATGTGAGTTGGCATTACCCAACGAGATGCAGTCACGTTCTGCCAGTCAAAACCACACAGAGCTACAGATCGCAATTTTGCTTCTTCGCCAGGATAAAACTGTTCGAAGTGATCCCAAAGAAATCTCCTTCTCGGCAATTAGCATAACATTGCGACTGAGCGGGAGGCAATCATCAATCATCGGGGCTTTATTGAGGTTGCTTTTTCTCCCAAACAGGTTCCGGGATCTGACAAGTCACTTAACTCAACACGGCTGGATTAATATGGACGCAGCGACCCGTAGATCTGAATCAATAGTCTACTCCACTAAGACATATCAAGAATCTAGCCAGCGATCAAAACATCTTCCAACCCTTTTAACTGCATATTTGGCTCACCCTTGTAATTTATCCAGGCACCAAAGCGCCTTGATGCATGAATACGGGCGTAGTGCCACGCGGATCAATAAGCTTAACCTCTTGGCATCCGCGCCCAAATGGTTGAAATGGGAGGAGAGTGGGAAGTCTGAGTCTCAATGGGAGAATAACATATCGTACTGAACTTGCCGTTTCGCAGTGAGTATTGAGACCCAGTCGCATTTGTTACTCCCCAGCAACACGGCGCTTCAATTACGCAACCACAGCAATCAGGTTGCCCTTCAGCCTCATTTCGCCACTAATGGGAATAATGCGGTGGTTAATGTGCCTCATCCATGTCAACCCGTCTTAACCTCTTCCTCTAGCCAACGCTAGTCTTGCTTTTGAGGCTGATCTCAACACCAACCAAAACCAGGAAGTCGTGCCGTGTCTCATATGGTCCCGCATTCCCGTTACACAGCATGGCGATAACCCAATTCACAGGAAATGAATTCATGTCGCTTTTCTTTTTTATAATATTATTCTCCGGTCTTTTCAATTCAGCTGGAGCTAAATGTGGGGAGATTCATGCTGCATTGCCGGCATGCTTTGCTTTTTATACGCTGCTGCAAAAGTTCCGACAGAGCCATATTCCTTTTTCCAGCACGGGCTGGCATCCCCCTGGCCTGTGATTTGCTCACGGGAGGATACCGGAATCAATAGCTGGTTCCGAGCCATCGGATACTGTACTCAGCTTCCGACCACAAGCGAAATGGATTGATATGAAGGGTGACCTGGTAAAGAAAAGATCAATCATGTCTTGGGATTATCCTGTGGATCGTTCTAGAGCCTAGAAATTAGTCGTCAGGTTTTAGAGGAGGCGATTTAGGCTCTCGTTGGCTTGGTTGAATCAATAGTCCCTATCACTTCTCTCTTTCGCTTACTGGTCTCCAAATATTCAGAACATCTCACAGCCCTGCATGGTTGCCCAACATAAAGCTTCTTCGTTGATCCTTGTACCGACTTTAGCGTGAGAATATGTCAACATGCCTCAAGGATCAGTCCGCCAACGAGATACTGCTATTCAACATCACGGCTCGCGATGAAATGGCTACAGAAGAAACGAGGCTTAACTGAATTCCTTGAATCCACACCTCCTGCTATTTCCACTAACTCTGAGCCAGGATCACAGCCTTGGTGGAACCGTTCAGCTGGGTCGAAGCTCTTCTGGCTTAGTGGCGCTGCTGTGCGAGGTGTTTGCAGGAATAGAGTCCAGAAGGCCTGGAGGGATTATTTTTCACATGCCCTAATGGTATGCATACTTCAGTATTGTTATGATGGCTGAAGCTTTCTCAAGTGCTGGTCTGGAGCTTGGAGAAGGACATTTAAGAGGTTGGGGTTGAACTCTCGTTGTATGAGAGGGTCGAGCACCGTTGAATCTTTCCCATTCGAAATCCCTCGCTCAACTTCGCATTGTCTCCTGCTTTCATATTCTTCCCATCAATATTTCAAGTAATTGTCAACATGGAGGACTTCGCTGGCATGTTGACTCCTTCAGACTCACCCTCTACATTCCGCTTCTACCCAATTACTCCTCCCCTCAGCTCCGCCCCCTCAGAGACAGACCTCACCCTCAAAGTCTGTACTGATGTCGCTCCCCACGATATCCCCGTAGTAGCAGTCGTCGGAGTCGGCTATGTCGGAAAACATCTCGTCAGCTCTTTTTCTTCCAAGTATCAAGTCATCGGCTTTGATGTTTCCGAGAGGCGCATTCAAGATCTGCGACAGGAGTTCAAGCTCAATGAGAACGTTACCTTCTCACGAACTCAGAACGATCTTATCGCTGCTACGCACTTTCTCATCTCGGTGCCTACACTGTTGCGACCTGACAAGTCCATCGATTCTTCGTATCTTTGTGATGCTCTCAAGATGGTTGGTCAGATTGCTCGTCGGGGCTCGACTATTGTGATTGAGAGCTCTGTTGCCGTTGGTATGACCCGTGAGTTGGTCGGACCTATCGCCAAGAAGCTTGGTCTTTTTGCTGGCATGTCTCCAGAGGTATGTGACAGCTTCATTCATCAGTTGCCGCTCATCATCATAAGTCTTACTAAATCACAATTACAGCGCGTTGACCCAGGCCGTACCGATCCACCTGTCAAATCGATCCCCAAGATCATATCAGGTCTTGAAGACATCCTCCCCGGCTCCCTCGATGCCATCGACCGTATATACTCCACCATTTTCGATAATGTCGTCACCGTCTCTAAACCTGAAGTCGCTGAGATGATGAAGCTGTACGAGAACTGTCAACGGATGGTCTGCATCGCGTACGCCAATGAAATGGCCGATGCGTGTATCCCTCACGGTATCGATCCCTACGAGGTCTGTTCTGCAGCATCTACCAAGCCATTTGGCTACATGCCCTATGCACCCGGTGTCGGTGTCGGCGGACACTGCATCCCCGTCAACCCCTACTATCTCCTTTCCAACAGTTCGTTCCCGCTGCTCGAAGCCTGTTCATCAGCCATGAGTGACAGACCGGCCAAGCTTGCCCAACGTCTCATCGACTCACTGCCCGCTACCGATCGTCGCTCACGTGTGCTCGTCGTGGGTCTTGGTTTCAAGCCGGGCCAGTCTCAGCTTGACAATTCACCTGGTGTCGCGCTTGTTCGAAATTTGGCTGTTTCGGGTGCTCAGATTGACCTCACTTGGGCTGATGCTCTGGTCAAGCAGGAAGCTGTGCCTCAGGTTCCCCGTCTTGATGAGTGTAACTGGTACAAGGACTTCTTGGAGTCATTTGACCTCATTGTCGTGGCTATGAAACAGCACAACATGGACTTTTCTCTGCTAGCAGAATTGGAGGGCGTTCGCGTTGAGAGCTGGTGCAAGTGATTGAGGACTTTGTACGATACCTTCGTTGGCTGGTAAAAAAGTGGGTTTATTAGTTTCATCATGTCGCAAGATAATAGCTTAGAGTAATAGACATCTCGACATCCTTCTCATTACATTTAACATGCATCTTCAATTGAGTTGATCACTTGACGCAATCCATCTTCTCCTGGCCATCATTCACCTAGAGGGCACCTCACAGTCCGCTCTTGACCCATTGAGCCTCCTATTCTCACATTCAAATTGCGAGTAATCTGTCGTATCATGCCGCGTCTCGAGCTAAATATGGCAATGCGAAACTCCATTTCGCTAAGCTTGGTGAGAAATATGATCTGTTGGATTGTGAGCTTTAGCGTGGCATAATGAGCCGCTCTCCGTGAGGCAACGGATGTAGATGGTAATTTTTTTACATGTCATTTTTGGTGATGTTGGCCTTCCCGCTAATTTTAAGCTGGTCTGAAGTCAAGAGGGAACCGAGCTAGCTGTATTTGGGAGATACTGTATGAGATAGGCACATGATAAGATAACGACGTTTTTCCCCGGCGTTCAGGGTAAGCGACGTGAATTACAATTAACAATTAAGCAGACAGGATAGCAAGCTAATTACCCACTTCAATAAGTGATAGAAACTATTACTAGGTAGTATAACAGTTGAATTAAGGTTTAGGAAAGAATGGTGATGAGAACGCGATGTTATATGTGTCCTGTGCTACACATCGTTGGTTGAACTGGTGACAATGATTCCAAACTAGCCAAGATCTATTTGGATTCTAAGTGGGTTTAGGAGAACACGTCACTAAATATCACCGTTTAGACCATTGAATGTCTTAAAAACAAGCTTAA
Organism: Fusarium subglutinans; assembly: GCF_013396075.1. Lineage (NCBI taxonomy): Eukaryota > Fungi > Ascomycota > Sordariomycetes > Hypocreales > Nectriaceae > Fusarium > Fusarium subglutinans. Next base: position 10,540 of record NW_023502368.1, read on the forward strand.
CTCAATCCACTCACACGTGCAACATGTTTCACTTTACATACATGGAATCCAAGACAATTTTCCAGGAATTTGAATGGCATCTCCTTAAATCGCCGACCACCAGCCTTGTGACGGTTGTTGGTGGCGTTAGCATGCAAGTTTCCCTCTTAGCACCAATTATCGCCAAGAACAAATGAACTTTCTTGGCCTTCCCTGCACGTTCCGTTGCGCACTTTCACGCTCGCTACTGAGCCGTTCCCAAAATGGCATAATTAATCGACCATCATGGCTCGCCAGGCGCAGTGATTTGGTGCTAGAGACGACGCTATTGATTCCTGCATTGCCCAGCTCAGGCCAACGTTAGACCCGACCGCCTGATGCAGCCTTAATCTATTCTTAAGCTTAATGCATCCGTTGCCAATGTTGCATTTCATGCACGGCGATCATCAACAAAAATGAGGATTTCACGAAACCTCCTGGTCTTGGTGCTCATCGCAGTGACGAGGGCTCAAGATAACGGGACAGAGACAAAGCCCCAAGACTGGGAGGCCAATCAGTGCGATTGCTACCTGACAGACGGCATTGAACCAGAATACTACACTCAGCATCGGTTTTGGGACTTTAGAAACCTCGGAGACTACGCTCGAATTCCGGACACGATCGCGGGAGAGAATGCATCCGCTGAAGCAGACATCACGAGCAAATACTTCAAGAAAAAGGAATGGAAGGACTTTTGGGCTATCCAAAGCTGGAGCAACCGAAGAAGTCACGACACTCTTGCTTATGGCGCGGGGTTCCCCATGGTCAATTCTGCAAACAACATTTACATCCGGACCAACCCAGACAAGAACCCAGCGTCGGAAACATATCTTTCCATGCGAACGAACCGACAGCAAGATTTTCAAGTCGCATCTGAGTTCGACTCAATTGATCGCTTCCAATTTCTCTCTATCAGATTCCTCGGTCGCGTGAGAGGTGCACCCGGCGCTTGTATGGCCATGTTCACATACGTCCCTGCCGACGAGATCAAGAACGTGCAAGAAGCCGACATGGAGATTCTGACCCGTGAAGACTACGATCGGGTTCACTACACGAATCATCCAGGTTACAGCATTGAAGGCGAAGTGTATCCCAAGGCAACGCGCAACACAACCCTCCCCGATGATCTCAAATGGAATAAGTGGGTAGAACATCGTCTGGACTGGACACCAAGCCAATCAATCTGGTACGCCAACGGCAAACAAGTCGCCAACATTTCCTTCCAAGTACCCCGCGATCCATCTCTTATGATATTCAACACATGGGGCGACGGCGGCGTCTGGACCCAGAACATGACGACGGGCGAAGAAGCGTACATGGAGATGCAGTGGCTTCAACTCTTGTACAACACCAGTGATGCATCTGCTAAGCACAAGCGGGATGACGCTGGCCCGAAAGGGAGGTTTTTGAGGAAGAGAGGGGATGAGGATGTTTGTAGAATGGTGTGCAGTATTGATCAAGAAGATGGTGCTGGGGTAGTGACGTGGCTTTGGGGGAATAATACGGCGAGCAGTCTGTTGAGTGGGAGGAGTGTTGGTGCGAGTTTTGGAGGGTTGATAACCTGGGTTTTGGGATCAGTGATGTTGGCGCGATGGATCTAATAGGCAATACTCTAGTTTTTAATTCTTGAAACATAATATTAAGCGATTTTAATTCTTATTCTAATACATTGTTTGTGTCTTGGGGTTTGGTGGAGTTCTGGCGATGTTTGTTCTCATCATGCGGCCAAACACGTTTAAGGTTGACGCCACGAACAAGTCAGCTGAGCCTACAAACGTCGGTTATGATCGATACGGTGTGTCTGCCAATCAAGACTGTTAGACTGCTGGTTTAGATAGGAGGCAGCTAGAGTCCGATTGATAATGAGATATTGTAATTTGTGCTGTTGGGCGACTGCGAAACAAGCCATCGATCAACGTCCCATCTGAGCCTTTTGCTGCATCCAAAACAGGACGAATTTAGGCAATATCAATAAAATAAACTCTGAATGTTCAAAGACCTGAACCCGGCATGGCAGCCTAGTCAATATCTTAAGCTAACCATTCCAACAAGAGAGCACGCAATACATCACTAGTCTTTCCCGCACAACACTATCGCCGATGGTTGGTTTCCTCGTGGTTGGGCCTCAACCTAAAAAGTCGTGAGATTATCAGTATTATCAACTACTCGATTTCCCGCGACATAGACTGACGTTCTCGACCGGGCATATCCAGACCAGATAATGAGCACGCCTAGACCTCATGCGTCTATCGGATAACACGTTGCGTTGTGCCCAGCACCAACCCGATCATCAGCCCAGCCCAGCCAAGTTCCATAAGCCTTGCACTTGCTCTTCCAGTCCGCATCCTTGATAGTACCATTCTTGCGCTCGTTACACGTCCCCGTCTTGTTGTCAAATTGCGCCTAGAAACTGTTTCAGTTATGGTCATGAGTAGATATGGGGATATACTCACGACATCCTTGTAATATTTCGTGCAAACATCTTTGGTGACGTCGGGATTTGTCATCCACCAAGCGTCGCTGGCGTCTTTGATGTGGAGACAGCAGTTGTGCTTGCTGAGATCCTTGGAGTCCTTTCTGTTGAGGTGAGTTAGTTGAGGGCTCAGTATGTGAGTGAGAGGCTGGACATACGCATGGACAGCTCCAATGAGGAGGCATGAAAGAATGAGAGATCTAATGCTCATCATGGTGATTGATGACGATTGTATAAGACAGTTTGTCGAACACGATGTTGTAAGTAGAAGATTTTGGGACAAAGATGAAATATTTATTCTTGGTTGACATTGACCGCCAGCACCCTACATAGTAGTAATAAATCGGCAGTTATTCTTCCAGCATTGACCATGCACGGTGTTCTCCAATGACTACTGGTTATGACACTGTCTTGATATGCAAACCCCAGTTTTCATCTTACTCGATGCTACGCTGCAAACTTTATGACGTCGCAAGCCTTTCCCGCCTTTCCGGCCGATGCGCATCAGCTGGTAAGAGGCTGAGCTGCGTACAGTGTTTGGCTAGTTTTCACGATGGTGTTCACCGCCTTGTTTGACTGGCATTACATACCAAGAAGTAAAAGACCGACGATCAAGAACTAGCGGTGCAAGAGTCTTCCAGGATACTGATTTATTCTCGAATTGAGACATCATGTTAATAAGAATGTCCTGTTATCTGTATCGCATAGAAGTTGAGGATTATTAGCTCGAAGGGAGATTCAAGCCTCAACAGGAACGAACACGTCATGTCAGTTTCCGTAGTCGTGAATACCGGTAGAGACGACGAATATCAAGGGGCATTGGTGACTTAAGCAACATGCTTTATTGATATCAAGCGGAATCTGAGAACACCATATATTATGGGTGAAAGCTTATATCAGGAAGATATCGTGTTATCGTTCATTATCTGTGTTCGCAGCCTCAAGCTTAACCTTACAGGCGGCAGTCATCCCCATAGAGAACACCACATGTTCTTTGTTCAATTCAAACGCTTTCGAAGCATAGAGTCCGTGAACAAGCAGTGTCGAATGAACAGCTGGTGCTTAATATGTCTGTGAGATACAACGATGAACAAATGTTCAACAAAACAAATATTGAAGAGAACAATCCTTACCGTATTTGCACTATATAAGTCTTGCCAATTACGTGACCGATCACGATTCAATAGCACCCTCTACCAACAACATCCACCAAGCATCACAACCAAAACAATCACGGTAAGTACCACGGACACTGTTACAATGGACTACTACACAAATGCCATGACCTGCACCGAGTGCATCGATCTCGCAGCCAACATCGCCGACCTCCGGCATGCCCTTGCGCGCATTAAGATTGAAATAAAGCGCCGAGAGATAAAGAGCACGGCACCATTTCAATTCGATAAGAAAGACATGCGAATCATTAAACTCGAGTCTTGCGTCAATGAAGCTCAAGAAGCAGAGATCAAGGCTGCCGAGGCTGCGTACCAAGAGTGTAAGCGCCATCTCGAGATTGTGAAAAGTCTTGACTGCAAAGACCTGGAGGCGAAGAGCGACAAGTGTGCTAAACTTAAGAAGGATCTTGATGCACGGAGGCAGCGAGTAGAGGAGGCTAAGAAGAGACAACTGGAGTATCTGGTAAACATCCGCTATGCAGACGATGACTGAGGGGAATAAGGATACTTAGTTGGAAATGCAATCTTAAGTGAGCTTGAATCCCGTTTGTAGAATCTAGCACTATTGAGCAGATAGGTGGAATGTGACGCTGAGTTTGCACAAGTGAATTCACGTGTTGGTGGCTAGGAGTTCCGATCTGAATCCGCGTCCTTATGCTTGCCCATCAAATGAAGCTTAACAGCCTAATCCCCAATGAATAATCGGAATGACCATTTCCTTTCTAAGCGCGACAAACGCCGCTGACACAGTTCGAGGGCTTCTGGCACGGGACGCTTGAGCTACACGACCATCCCTGGCACCTAGCAAGACGAATTAGTATCCAAACATGCCACTCCTCATAAGATCACTTACCCCCAGTTGCAGGCCTTGTCGCTGCAGACACCATCAGGGGAGAGACAGGTGAGGCCGCTGTTGCACAACTTGGTCTGTCCATCGCACTTGGCTCCCAAACCGCCTGTGCCAGAACTGCCACCAGATCCGCCGCCAGAACCACCGGACGTAGGAGGCCAGGATGCACCCGGTGCAGCATACTTGGTATTGACCCTACCTGTAAACTGCCATTGAACTCCCTTGATGACATTGTTCTTGTCACCGTTGGGATTTCCGTGGATGTTGGAGTACGCATCGATCATGATGTCGATGGATGAGGGCGTCTACGTGGATGTATCAGCAGCAATTTCTCTCATGTCCTTCGTGTAACATACTCTAACCCACTGATCGTCGAAAGAATCACCAATGTACATAAGCTGACTCTTGCCCGTCGTAGGGTCCGTGACCTTGGCTTCGAGGCCACAATACTTCCTAGTCTGCTGTCTCCAGGCATCGGGGTTGGAGTAATACGTGGCACCACCCATTGCCTTCAAAGACTGTCAAGTCATGAGTAGATGTTCGTGAAGAATATGAGTTTTTAAATGGCTTACAGGAGCAAATACAGGGTCGGAGTTGTAGTATTTGTAACCACACCAGCTCTGTCCGTTGGTTGAGTCCTGGCCTGTGGAGGCGCGGTACCATGAGCCAATGCCGGACTGAGGACCAGGAAAGAAGCCAGAGGGGACATTGACGTTGTAAATATCTGCGACCACTGGTGTCGCGATGGTGCCGACCATGATTGAAAGTGTAAGGAGAGAAGGCATGATGGAGAAAGTTTGGAGGAGAGGTAAATGGTTCTGCGACGGAAAAGAGGGACGTTATTGATTGACAATGATCAATGTGAATCTTCCAAAATAATCATAGAAAATTCTCGGCTTATGGACTTATATGTCGAAACCCGGCGGAGGGTTCAGGAGTAATAGCAAGTAGCTTGTGTTGGCAGCAGATTATGCGCTAGCTGGAGTCTATTGCCAAATATGAATCTCCGTCCCTGGTTCAGGTGCCTAGAGTGGATTTATACAACCAATAGCTCGCTACCACTGGATCTCGCCACAAAAGATCGTCCGATGGATGCCCGTTTCGTATACCGGTTCACCCGAACTCAATCGCCATGCCAGAATGAGCAGGTCGTAAATGCAAGCAACATGCGGATGTTATCGACCGCAAGGGTATCATGCATGTATTGAAAGATCGACACGGTCTAGCTCTCTGCTTCAGCCAATAAACCTCTTTGGATCGTCAGCATAATTGGGGTAGTATCTGTATACGGATCAGCTGAACTTGAGGGACTAACCGAAGACATCTTCAGTAATACTTTCTAGACCTATGGCTGTGGAATTGCTCCCTAAACAGAAGCCTTATTAGCAGGGCCGGGCCATGAATTCGCGCATCCACCACCGCCTTATTGTTTATGATTGGTTGGTTCCGGCTACGACGGCAGTCTTTAGGGCCGAGCCTGATCTATGGGGCCGAGCCTGACTTTGTGGAACTTGAGATCTGGGGGCCAGGATGCATCGGTGGCCTCATAGAGTGAGGGAACGAGAGTCTGTCTATGAAGCGACGAATAAATAGTCTGGGGTAAGTATTTCTTGGTATATAATTGATATGGGAGTAAATTTGCTTCGCCGACTGAGCGGCATAGGCTTTATCGCAAGATCCTGCCATGTCTGTACACCGTCGAAAGATCGCGTTCATCAATGATCGCCCTGGGGTGCTGGAAGACTCCCTCCCGCATTCTTCCCCAATGCCACCACATGTCTTACAAGTATGCACCATATAGCCTGAATATGCAAGACGCCGGTCTCACCCATTGTTTGAATATAAATATCGCCCATAGCCCTCTGGTACCAAAAGACCCCAAATCACAATCACGCATCATTGACCCAACTTTCTCTTTTGCCCTCATACCAGCTTGTACCATGAAGGGTCTCTACACCAAACTGTGCCTGGGCCTTCTTCACCTTGGTCAATTGACCGAGGCCAAGTCCGGCTCTTGGTCTGGCACCAACAACTACTTTCTGCAAGGCATGTCAGACTCAGCCCAAGATGCATACATCCAGACATTGTCCTCCTACAACACCAAAGTTGTCAGGCTCTGGGTCAATCAAGCTAGCAAGGGCTGCCAGAAAGGAAGCCAGATAGTCAGGGACATCCCGCAATTGGAGACGACTATCGGGCAGTACAACAAAGTGACTTTGGATGAGATCGATAAGCTTCTTGTCAAGTTGTCGGACAAGAATATCAAGGCTATCATCTCACCACATGATGGCAACTCTTTGATTGGAGACTACAGAAAGTAAGTAGTATCTCTCACAAGTGGCGAAGATTGGCCATATCTAACATTCTCAAGGGACGCCTATTGGGCTCGTTGGGGCGCGGGGTATTTCTATGAGAAGCAGGATGCCTTTGATGCATACGACGCGCGCCTGTCGTACATCCTCAATTACAAGGGCGCATACTCCGGCAAAGTCTGGAAGAACTGGCCTCACGCCATCTTCAGCTTCAATCTTCAGGTAAGAACTTCAAGCCATCACGTTAGATTGTAGCTCTCTAACAAAGTCCGCAGAACGAACCCATGACTCCTGGACCTAGCAACTGCAAGAACGGTGATCCTGCAGGCTGGGCCTGCGGTCGTGCAACCTTCATGCGCAACGCAGGATTGGACAGCCATATCCTTATCTCCACCGGTGGTATGGGTGGTGACTTTTCACACGGCTGCACCTTTCTCCCCGCGGTCACGCAGTGCAAGGCCATCGATGCCATTTCGGTCCATCGCTACGCAAGCGTGCCTGGCCAGTGGAGCGCCAACTTACCCAGCTGGTTGAGCCAGGCCAATGGAAAGAAAGTCTATCTCGAGGAATGGGGAGTCGATTCGCAAAAGTACGATCAAAAGTCGGCATTTGTCTCAGAGGTCAACAACATGAACTCTGTCGGACTGCCTAACATGTACTGGCAACTTCTTCCCCCATCTTCTGGAGGCTGCAGTTATAACCCTCAGAATGATGCCGGTGATCCTTTTGGCATCTATACTAACTCTGGGGTCAATTTGGCGGGTCCGATTAATGGTGCTACCTCATCGGGGGCTGCTCAAGACTGGACTGGTAGTCTTTACTAAGCATTACTATATTCAGCACTGGCTGTTGAGATGTGGATTTGAGAGACGTATTTCACTTGTGCGAATGCTCGGCTACTGAGAGTGGAGAGGTAGTTAGTCGGTAGCTAGGGAATTGAAACGTATCAACAGAGAGAATTTGTGCTGGTGTTTATCCCATAGTTAACTAGTTGATTGACTGCCAGACTAGGCATTCGATGAGGCATCCATACACGATAACCAATGCGAGAGGTCTATCATTGTACCACCAGCCTGCAGTTAAAAATGCGTCAGCCCTTTGCTGCAGTGTACGATTAAATATCTTCCTTGGATAGATTTGGCTTGTGAAAATCCGAAATATGCCATGCTAACATGATTTCTAAATCGACACCGTCTTTGTCTGTTGATCTTTGCCCTTTAGTTTCGTTAACACACTATACTTTAGATACTCTTCAATATTCAAGCTATGAGCTACTTAGCATAGGCGCATCGGCTCGTTAGCAGGCTGGAAGATACTCCTCTTCTCGCCCCTAGCAACCAAACGATATTCTTTCTTCCAGTTGGACAATGGAAGACGATGTTTTGCGGTATGGATCAGCCTTTCAAGTGCTTAAAGATGTCTATTTTTGCTAGATTAGTGTCTGTGGTCATAATTGGCAAAAAGAAGAATCCATAACAGCTCCGCTGGAACATATGGACCTCAGACTGAGTTACAAGCAACAGAGAATCTATCGGACATATTCAGTGCATTTCTGGCACGGAGTGACGATCATAATGACCCCTGTCATTGTAATTGCTACCCTCACTCCGCTCTGGTGTATTTGTCGGCCTCAGCATGTAAGAAGATATTAGACCTTGAAATAGGGAGTTAAATTAAACCCAGCAAAACGTATTCTAAGCATATCATGAACTTAGTATGAGTCTACACTACGTAACCTTGGTTCTTCATCATTTAGTATCGAGATCCTGAGTTTTTTTCTCTCCCCTAAGCCGGGTACGGAGACGGGAAAGGTATCGGCAGGTACTCCGAGATCAGCACGCCAAGCTGCAGAATCTATATTAGTCCAAGTCTTGAAATCCGGGGAAGCGGGGAATTGCAGTGCCGATTGGCCTCCGTAATGGAATACTCCCTCGTTGTTCTCAATATTTGACAGTGACGATTTCCCGCTCATAAGAACACACATAGCCCAGTCCAAATTTAAGTCAATCTCTAACATCATCTAAGTCTTATTGTATTAGCTTACTGGCATCTTCATAATCCACTGTGTTCGCCTTGTTACAATACAAAAGCCACAACCATGAGACTCAGCACTGCTGTCAAGTCAGCATGCTTCCTCCTTCTGGATCAAAGCACCATTGCTGAAGGAGCAAAGACCCCTAAGGGCATTCTTCAGACATGGCCTATTCCCGATGGCGTCCCTACCGCAACCTCTTTCGATGTCAAAGCTCGCGTTCCCGGTGGCAAATGAGAAAAGATTGACACGTTTCAACCTATTCTCAACGAGGTCAACTTCACCACTGGCGGTTCTATCAAATACAATTCATCTCTGGCTTACTTCGATTTTAACGGTACTGTCGAAATCCAAGCCAGATATTTCAGAAGTCCAGTTTTCAAGGCTGTTATCAGGCCTTACTCCCTCAACCTGACTCCTAAGAAGTCTGGCTCTGTTGTCACTTTCACTTTGGATGAGCCGCGAGATATTGTTGTTCAAGTCAACGACAATATTTTTGACGCCCTGCATATCTTTACCAATCCTCCCGATGCAGTTGTCCCATCCGAGGGTGACAAGGATGTCATGTACTACGGCCCTGGCTATCACAAGCTCAACTCGACGTTGGAGGTCGGATCTGGGAAAACTCTGTATGTCGCCGGCGGAGCAGTGGTTTCAGTCCCTGATATTACTGTGACCAACTCGAGCGATGTGACCATACGTGGACGGGGCCTCTTGTACAGTCCAAAGGGAAATTATCTGAACGTCTACCGATCCAACAATGTCTTGATCGACCGTCTAGTCGGGATCAACTTTTTGCCCAGGGCATACGAGTCAAAAGACGTAACATTCAGCCACTGGTGCGACTTCAGCGCTGTTCAGTGGGGAGATGGTATGGACGTGTATTGCTGCGAGAATGTTCTTATTGATTCCGTCTTCCTGCGCAATTCAGACGACTGTATCGCGGTCTACGCTCACAGAAATCAATGGTATGGAAACTCGACAAACGTCACCATCCAGAACTCAATTCTGTGGGCTGATGTTGTCCATCCGATTAATATTGGCACCCATGGCAATACTGAGGACCCTGAGACCATTGCAGGTCTGACCATCCGCAACATCGATATCCTCGACCAAAGAGAGGGACAGGTCGATTACCAAGGGACCATCGCACTGAACCCCGGAGGAGGCAATCTGATCCAAGACGTCTTGATTGATGACGTGCGCGTCGAGGATATTCGTGTTGGCCAACTGCTTAACTTCCGTGTTATGTACAATACCAAGTACAACACGTCACCCGGCCGAGGGATCAAGAACGTGTTGGTACGTGATTTGAAGTACCCTGGGACGAAGGCCAGCATGTCCATCTTTGTCGGTTATGATGAGGACCGGACGATCAGCAATGTTACGTTCGAAAACCTGGTCATCAATGGGAAGGTCATCTCGGATAACATGCAGAAGCCGGGATGGTATTTGACTACAGATTTTATTCCGGCTTATGCAAATGAGCATGTGCACAACATGACTTTCACTTCTACTTGAGACCTTCTTTCACTGGTGGTAGTAAATATTTCACTGTCAAGGATGAGATTGAATCAGGCTCTTGGGTGCTCTGTATCAATTTTATTTCTTGAACTATATAGTTGACTGCTGCCTTCAGGCTTAAGCTTTAAGCTGCGAAGACACAGGCCTTTCACAGACATTATTAGTAATGCGCATATGGATATACATGAGCCTGATGAAGCCTGGTTTAATCCTCTGCCCTAGGTTCGGGACATTATCATGATGAGCAGTTGTGACTTTATCTATAGTAGTGTACTTCATTAATCATTCTGGCCGACTTGCCTCTGGCCAATAAGTACCAATATAGTTGCTATAAAGTACTTCTTAAAGATATATTGGTAGATGGCCAGGCCTACGGCAAGGCGATATGATTTGGAAGTGGTAAAGCTAACTATCTTAGTCGTTGTGTCCAGTTGCAACACCCCAGAAGTATCCGCACCAGCTACCGATGATCAACAGAATCAAGGTAGCGAAGCAAGCTAGCGATATCCGCCTGTTCTTCTCACCATTTTCCTTGGTGAAAATCTCTTTTCTTTCGTTGAGCAAGGAGCCCTGTGCAATTCTCTTCTTTCGTGACCATTGGAGGTGTCCAAGGTCCACAAACTTCCACGCCCCAACCGCGAGAAGTAGCGGTACGACGACAGACAGTCCAGCGAGAAAGTTAATGGATTAGTTAGATGTTAGTCCCGAGCTAACCCCAAGAGTCAGAGTGTTCCGAGTCGGTAGTAATCAGATTGATAAGATGTCGAGTGAGCACACTAAGAGCCAGAAAGGGTTAACGAGGTTACATTGAAAATTTTCTCACAGTGAGAAAATGAGATCCGCAAAATCCCGTCTGCCGATCGAGCCACTTTGGAGGCCGTTTCTCCACTGCGATGAGGCCTCATTGTCTTTGGACCTTGTTAGGCATGAGAGATGCTAAAGATGTAGACTCCGAGCTCGGCATGAGTACGGTAGAGGTTATGCTTATGCTGATCAGATGAATGTCTTTTTTCAAGAGGCGTTGGCCAATGGAGATGTTCTCATGGTTGCAAACAAATACCCGATAGTCCGTGGCAACTACTTACCCTGGACACACCCTCATAATACGACAGCATAATCAGGCAGCACGCCTCATAGAGTGCGTGTAGGAGGTCTGGTCATAGACTTGGGGATAAACAACGCCAGGTAATACAATTCCTTTTATTTAGAGATGATACCGTGATAGATGATGGGGCTTCACCCTTCTTGCCGTTTTGATCTGCAAAATTTCGACTCTACAGCATGCTACGGAAATATCAGCCTACAGCGTCCGTCTGCCGACTGGCTAGTCCTGGTAGCCAGTAGGCATCCCCATTACTAAAGACAATTAGACATAACCAGGAAAGAGTAATAAAATCTACGTAAAAATCAGCTGCGTTCTAAGTCTATCCAATATAATTCCATCAACCGCCAAAGTCCTCAGAGTGAACATCTATTATGATATTTCGTTTTTTCTGCCACTTACTTGCCGAATCCTGCACGGCATCCATGAGGGATTTCGGGCCGCAAGTTAAGAGGAGAACTCGCTGATGACTTCCAGCTGCTCCCACGCCTTCGCTAATTGTTCTATCAACGTCTAGCTTCTCAAACAACGGGTTGCATTTGGGCTCAGCGCTAGTCAACCCGCGCACGTTTCCCATCTCAGAGATGGTTTCGTAGTGGAACGCATCCTGTCGTAGAAGAACCTCCAATTCTGCTCCGCAAGGAGATACTTGAGAGTCGGTGCCATGAACTACTGCGTCATATGCAGACCGTTCGCCCGTCACATAGACCTTAACCCTGATGGGAAATGCAGACTCCGCAATATTACTCAAATGTCTGCGAAACCAACTCATCTGTTCTAAAAGGTACAAGGAGTCAGAAACAATTTCTGAGCACTCAGGGCTTGATCTTAACATACCTATACGCCTTACTGCCCATACAAAGTCGATAGAACGAATCGCAAGTTTTTTTTCACGCTGTATTATGAGACGGTTCATGACTCCAAAGGTGAAGGCTGCTCCGCTCCCACCAGCGATCAGGATCAGTTTGTCGTAGTTGCTCACGTCTGGCAGCGACCCATATGGCCCATCAATAGATGCCCATAGAGGAGTTCTGAGATGTTGGTTTGCAAAGCTGCTGACAGCTTTGGTGAACCCCTTGTGCGTTTTCATGACGAGCTCTAGACCAGAGGAGTCATTACTGACAATAGTGAATGGATGAGTCTCAAATATTCCAAGTCTCGGAATCCATAAAAAACAGTGCGATCCAGGTAAGGCGTCTTCCATACCAGGCTTCTTGAGCACTATCCGTGTTCCATTATACGGAAGAGGATAGAATGTCGCTGAGTTGTTAGCGAGATTGCATAATAGCTTGCTCAGTCGTATGAGTCGGTCCACCGTCCACATGCTGAATATGATGAGCATCACCATCGGTATCTTCTTGGCCCAGTTTGGTCTGTGAAGGGCTGTGAAGATCACAACCGCCACGAAGCCTATGATGTGGCTAGTATAGAAAAGCTCATAGTGCTTGTGTCTAAACACCCCCGTCAGTAGTACAAGCATGGCAACGCCGGCCCCCATGCCTTCGATATCCTCCTTCTTCAACAACTGTACCAAGCGACCTTGGCGGCCAAAATGAATCGTGTATACAAGGGCGTGAAGCGCGAGAAGAAATACAGTTGTATAACCGACGATGCGATGTAGGATATTAAGTTGGCTGTGCGAAATGGAGGCCAAGGGGGCCAGCGGGTTGTTCTTGAGGCCAAAAAAGACACATAGCGCCATGTTGCCAACGCACATCCTAACATTGGTCAATTACGCACAGAATGTCATGACGGAATAGTGCACACTACCATCCGAACCTAGAGGCCCAGTGATTCAAGAGTTGGGGTATCGCAAGCATATTTGAGCAAAAAGCGATGTTGCCGACAAGATAGATGCTGATCATCACGATGAACCCCAAAGAAGGTCGGCCAAACCACGAGGCTGGTAGACGTCTCTGCAGAATTCTACAAAGAGCATGAGTATACACCGAGCTAAACGCTTGGACAATTGTACGTACTGAAAAACCAGAAGAGATGCCTCACGCCCGGACGCCGATACTGAGCCAGAGTGTTTAAAATGCGACGTAATACAAATGTCACGCAGCCGACGAATGGCGAAGACTAAAAGCATGAGACCGCATAGAAAAGCGGCATACTTGGTCAGTGCCTCTTCATTCTTGCCCTGCTTGGTACTTGGTGGTTTGAAGCCCTCCATTTTCGAATAGTGTATGATGGAGGAAGAATGACAGATCTCGCACTGATTGATAAGATTGCGTCAAAATCCGATTGATAAGTCTAACCAGATTCTCGGCCAAGCGGGCATTACGCGTGAGCCCCGCGCGTGATCCAAGTCACGCTTCGTGGCAGTCGAGCTACGAGTAATCCCGATCTCGGTGCCATTTCTGACTGGACAGGATCTTAGCAAAAAGGGTGTCGTGCTTGTTCTTAATTTTTAGCACGCGTTAGATCCATTTAGCTTGGTTGTTATCAATCTCGTTCGGTTTTCCGTCGGCTTCGGCCCCAAGACAGCTAGGCTCGGTGTTTCGATCACAAGCCTGATAGGCTGTGCTGGACGTCATGGGTCGTGACAGGGTTCTTCATCATGGTGAATTGTTCACAGTGAAGAAACAGTCTGTTTGCTGATCCCTGCTCGACACACACTTGTTTCTCTGTCCTTGAGTGGCTACAGTGGGCGGCAACTAGCTGGGATGTTTATATGAGCCGAATTTTCACGAGCAGGATTCTCACGCTAGGATCCACAAGATCAGATAAGATCATCTGAGGGTAGATTGATAATTGGCTCGACTGGAATGTGGACAGCGAATACGCGTACAGTCCTGTCCTCCTCGGCGAACAGACCCGAAAAACGCGCGTAGCATGACAGTCCACTCCAGAGTTTGCAGATCTGGACTCAACTATCTGTTCGTACGACCCTTAACCCAAAACGCGCAGGTTACACGACGCTGCACAATGGACGGCTGTGTCTGCAACACAATCCATACCCTGGCGAAGGGCTACAACGAGGCCCAAGTCAAAGAACTAGTCCCTGCACTGAATCGCCATCTACAACATCTGCGACAATTCTTAGCGCAGGCTAGTTCGCTCAGTCGTCATGTGCAGTATCAGATCACACCACGAAACCAACGATCGGAAAAGGCCCTGTTTGTAGACAAGGTTGACCTTGCCCCTATCGATCGGGTATTCTCCAGATTTGAGAACGATGTGGCTGATTTCTGGGTAGGCTCAGAGGATCGTGTTCATCTTGAGGTGCGGCGCCGACTTGTCTGCGTTGTGATATTTCTTCGATCTAAATTGGATGCTCGGACACTGGCTACTCCTCAAGTGGCTGAGCTATTTCCCGCAGTGCGGAGTTTCACTGATCTGAGAAACCCTGGCAGGAAATATGTTCAGATAGCTCAGAGACTAGGTGGTGTAGGAGCAATTTTCTGGCTTCCTTCCACTCGACGTCCCAGCTTCAACGTATGTGATTTTGTCATATTTACAAGGTCCGAGTGTGCTGATTTGACGCAGTTATGAGAGATATCTGAGTGTTGACGATGAAGAAGTCTTCACCCATTTATCATCTCTCAAGCCATCATTTGAGAATTACAATGAGCTCGTACAACGCCTGGTTCTTAGTCAACTATGCGGTTAGTAATACCTGACGTGGTGCAATACGTCATAATATTAAGCTGGCCTACAGACCCTCCAGTGCTATATCACAATCTAGTTGGCGAGTTCGCTTCATTTGTTCCTGATCATGATCAGTTATTCCTTATAATTTACGCACTCAGCGGCACTGATATACCAGATGTTTTGTTTAAGAGTGTTCGCCTGCCACAACGACGTTGGAATGCCGACGGAGAGGTTGGTGAAACCAATGCGCTTCAGTTTGGCCTACCCTCTGACCTCGTCGATCTTCTATGCAATGAAGCAAGTTTTCTAAGGCCTTAACAGGTCCAGATGTCGTCGATAGAATCCAAGCAGACGGCACCATAGCTTGGTCTCTCAGTCCCGAACGAATATTTAGTCTCGAGGAAGGTCTGGCGCCACAAACGATCGAAGTGCTTGGGATTACAGCGCTGAAGCTCATTTGTTTTGTTTGCCCAATGTGCTATGAGGGAAATACGGACTGGTGGGATACATCCCCGACTTTCTACAAAATCACTGACACTGGTGTCCCAGGTCACCGTTGGTAAAACAACAAGTGTGGCCGATACTAGAAAAGCTTCTGAAAGGGTGCAAGATATTAGCTTCCCTCAAGACCCAGGTTGTTGAAGCTGTCCTATATTTCTGCGAGAGAGACTCACTTGCCATTCGCCATGTTGTGGTAAAGCAGGCCAAACTGCTGTTACGAAAGTCAATGCCCTATTATCTCCACGCCTCGGTTGTACTATTCGGCAGCATACTCTATCGAGTTGATGGAGAACTTGCCAAGTCTGAAGCGCAAATACGCGAGTTTCTCTGGCGTGGGCCACGGCCAAGCAATCGTCGGGACCATGCACTTGAGGGTCGCCTTCACATTTCCCAGATGGAGAACAAGATCAAGTGCTACGATAAAGATGTGCCTTTATTTGCCTGTAAATGGGAGGCACAGCAGCCTTTATCGACCTTGGACATGGAAGTGACCTTTCGGTTACAGAGCACAGCTGCCCGATACTTCCAGTCCATAGGCGATTTTGACGCAGCAAGGGTATCTCCAGAGGAGCTCCTGTCATTGGGTCGAATCAAACCCATACCTACGAACTCACGACGTGTCTTGCTTGGGAGATTATCTGATGTGTATTGCGAGATGGGAGAGTACATCAAAGCTACGGAGATACTGGAACCTGAACTTGAGCATATCAATCCAAGTGACCGCGTCCGTCGTGGATTCCGAAGGCTTATTCTGGCACTGGTGGAGGCAAACATCGGTCTGAAACAATTAGATGCCGCAGAGTCAGCACTTGAGGAGTTACTGTGTGATCTACCTCCCTGCCCAGACGATATCAACGATCAACAGCTGCATATGAGGAAATTACTAGTATCAGCTCGTATAGCTCACATGAGGCTAGACCTAGGTGAAGCCATACGATGCTGAACATTTGCACTCGAACAAGTAAGCCAGATGCATTCTCTCGGCTCACCTCGTGGGTTCATAGCCGCTGTATGTCACTTGTCCTTGGCCCACGAACAGCTGCTAATCGGCGAGAAAGACGAGGCTCATCGCTCATGGACAGCAGGACTTGAGATCTTGGCGTGCGAGAAGTGTGAGTTCTGGATTCCTGTTGTGCCTACTGCTTGGCTTCGGAGGATAGGTGCTGAGATATACCATTGGCAAGGTTGGCCATTTCGCATGATGCTGCCTGGAGGGAAGCCGGATATCACACAGCATTCGCTTCAGATTTATCAGGATTGTTCACAAAGGCTGCTTTGATTGAGACATAGAACATCGTCCTAAGAGCAAGTGTCATGGTTAATCTCCAAAATTTACAACAGTGCTATCGACGGGCACTTATGGAGTTGGTAAAGTCACCTCAGCCAAGACAAATATCAACAAGGTATCTTTTGACTGTATTGATATTCCATGTCACCAAGTCCAATTAGAGAGAGCATAGTGGAAAAGTCTCCTTTTTAAGAGAGCCACATAAAAGACATTTACGTATAAATCAACGTAAGTAATTAACAGGCGATCTGTAACTCAGTTCAACCCCGGAGGTAGCAATGATGACCGCTCGATGCAACTCGATATCCAAGACTCGCATATAATCACCACGAAACCGGTAAGACGCATTTATATCATGAGTCAGAATGTATAGCCACCAACACTACTACTATCGTCATCTTTCGGTACCAAGTTTCTATTGGAACCTCATGATCTTTATCTGACCCGAAGGGCAAACAAACGCTACTCGCGAAGCATTAACATCCAACGCCATCCGGCGATAATCGGCAGGGATCCAGAGCATTCGTTCGTCCCCCCGCATAATCCAATCCATTTCGATGGACAAACCCCATCCAATACGTCTTGTGCCTTCGAAGTCATTAGGCTTTCCAACAGCCAGAAAGCCATACGGAGTCTTTGCTATCCAAAACGGTTCCTCGAGTTCCGATGTATTATAAGGTGGAGCATATGCTTGAAGAGATCCAAGATCTTTCCCAACGTAGGGGCTAGTCATCTTTCTGATGAAAAAGGAGTTCAGGCCCTTATCGGATGTTAACAGCCATTCACTATCTCTAGAGAATGCCACAGGCATTTCCCCTAAATGAATTTCATCACGAGATGGACGTTGTTCGCTGACCCAGCATCCCGAGTTTTGATGCAAGACCTGTAGGTAGTTACCCTCATCACCAATAGCCAGGAACTTCCAATCTTCTGAATATAAAAATCTGCCGACCCCTATGATTTTGTTAATAGGCAGAATTTCGGAAGTAATATGGGCTTGCGTTTCAGGATCTTGGATCAAATCCCAGGTTTTTAGCACTGACCCCAGTTCTTTGTCGGTGTGGAAGTTAGACAAGGATGACGCGTCGGCAGATATGGCTACATACTCGGAATCCTTTGAATTGAAAGAACGAGTTTGCGTCATAAGATTTGTGTCCCAAATGCCGAGCTTGCCATCCGAGTCCTTCATGGCCACTAGCCTGTCATCGGGGGTAAATCCTACCCCGTCAGGGCCTGAAGCGCCACCTAAAAAAAGGATGTCTGCGCAGATATCTGTCGCCGTATCCCAGATACGCGTCTTTCCGTATGATAGTGATCCCAGCATACTGCCAGTAGGAGAAAATGACAGGCTATCGATCCGAAGATCTTGATTCAAACCAACACCTTGTTCTGATTCTTGACAGTAAGAATTCGATAACTGTGCCACTGCCCGTCGCCTTTGCCTGTCTAGGTCTGAAAGAATATCAGACAAATCCCAAAGCTTAATACTTTTATCTTCGCTTATAGAGGCTAAGTGATATCCACACACGGATAAAAAGTTGATCGGCTGAGTGTGTCCCTTCAGTACCTCAGTACAGACCCCTGTCTCATCCCAGACCCTAATAAAATTGTCATATGAGCCTGAGATTAATGCATGGCTATCGGCTGAGAATGTGAGACAGTTTACAGCATACTGATGACTCAAGTCGTGCTTATAAATCCAGCCCTGCGTATCATCGAAGTACCAGAGTCGAACATCGAAGGTGGACGCTGCTGCTACCCAGTGTCCATCTAACGAACAAGCCACTGAGCTGATCTCTGTAACATCCCAATCGAAGGTGTGTTTGCAGTCGCCGGTGAACAAATCCCAAATCTTGGCCTCTGCTGTGCCTGGTGAGATCGCCACAATGTCAGTTGGGGACAATAATGCTACTGTGCGGTGATCTTCCATAATCCCATCGAGGGTCGAGATATGTTCCTCTGACTTCCAGTCAAACACGGCAACATCTTCATTATACGCAAGTACGATATTGTTACCATCTGGCAAAAAGAAGCATTTCTGGGCTTTGAGCTCCAGTTTCCGTATGAGCCTCAACGTGGTTGAATGGTAAATCAAAACGCTTCCATTAGTTGCAACACATAGCAAGAGCCCATCTGTGGAATATGATACCGAGAAAAGTTGTGAAGAAGCCTCTTCTCCATGAATTAAATCACCTGAAGCTGTCTCATAGATGTCCAAATACCATATATTGGACACAGCTAAGTAGCGGCCATCTGGAGAATAACTGGCATACGCATCCTCGAAGCCATTGTATATTGTTTGCGTGTGAGTATCGCCTTGATTATCCATCACTGGTTTGGTGATGATCCATTCCGGCATCTGGGAGGAGAATTTCTGGCGAATGACACTGAGCTGCGGACTAAATATAAGGGCAGATGCGTACACCTGGAGCGGGGCCATTTCTATAGCGGGCTTGTGATGGTAAATGAATCGACGAGCATCATTCACGAAGTCAGTAAGCTCCTGCATTTCCACGTCGGCCTGTTGGAGAGTTAGTCGCTGATGTATTCATCACCTCGAGATATATTTACCAGTATAGCTTCTAAAGCCATTATGCTCTTGATTGCTGTAGAGAGTTCCCCGATCAGACTGAGTGCCTCTAACCAGCATGTAAATTTCATCTGGAGGAAATTCAAAACTCTTTTGAGGTTTGAGACACTTGGCTGCGTGCAAGGATCCGATTCGCAAAGATGTTGAGCCCAATAGACGCATGAATACTTAATACGAGCCAACGGGTCAGGGCTTGGGACTTCATCCTGGTTGAAGGCACCGGGCGAGTCAAGTTCGTAGATGTCCTGTCGAAGGGTATTCTCCATGGCCTCAACAGAGCGTGAGAAGATGTGCTCATGCTGGTAACTGATACCGCGCGGGAAAAGAGTCTCTTGGCCTTGGTCGAGAAGGAATTCCTTAGCTGATTGGTGTACAAAGAATATCTCCCCACCCTGCAGTGTCAGGAAGGAGCCACAAGAACCTATTGCATCTTCTACATCATCTTGATTGTAATCATACATGGTCTCGACAAGTGTCGGTATCTCGGCCGATGTGAGAGGGCGGTAAACAACACAAACTAATGCTAGAATCTGTCTTAGTCGACCAGCCTCAGACGAAGTCGTTATTCGTTCCATCATAGCCTGGTAAAGGGCTGTAAGGCTCGTGGGGAACTTCACTAGCTCCTCCATAACTAAGCGCTTTGTGATACCGGAGTTGGCAAGTCTTTCACAGACCAATGCTACCCAAAGGAATGTATCATCGGCATGTGATTGCATATAATCGAAGACCTTCTCTTTCAACTCCGAGTCATTCTTCCACTTCGTCTTTGCGAGATTATCCACCTTCATGCTGATATATGATTTGACAGCTCGAGAAACCGCCTCATGTTCTTGTTCAAGGTCGAGCGAGATCAACCCCGTTGCATCTATAAGCTCCTGTCGGATCTCAGGCCAGTCGCGGCTTGACACGATCCATTTGGTGTTACAGGACTTAGACAGCTCCACAATGAGGTTTGCGAGCTTAGTCCTGTTGATGCTGCACTCGTCCAGAGCGTCCACGAGCAAAATTGTGTTGTTTAAACGTGGGTCTTGAAGCATCTTGGTGAGAACATCTCCGAGAATCTCACTGCTGTTGATACTGTTGAAGAGTCGATCCTTTTGTTTGTCATAGATTGGGCGAACCACTGATATGAGGGACGGCTGATGTTCAAGAAGAACATAGATCAGCCCTCTCATGACAGCAACATCACTAGACAAGTCCTCTTCTTTGACATTCGCTTGACAAAAGAAAAACGAGATGGGCCTCAAACTGTTTTGTAGTTCATCGATGATACCACAAAGTAACATTGTTTTGCCCTTTCCTGGTGGTCCATAGATCCACAGGACCCGACTTGATGAATCGTCGATGAATGTTTCGTAGGCGTCGCTCTTCAAGATCCATTCATATGATTCCTTCAGTGGATCACCCTTCTGACTTTGGATCCTTTTCTTGTCCATGCGAGGGTCCGTAACTAACAGGGCGCGGAGACATTCCTCATCTTTGTCACCTTGCGCGTTCTTTTCTTGCGATCGGACCTCCTCTCTCAGAATCTTGCAGATACTCTCCAGCGAATCAGCTTGGTCTACTGCAGATGCTTCGATCATACTGAGCTTCAAGCGGATATCTTGGTTATCGTACTGCTCTATGTCCTTGCGAATGAGCCGTTCTGCATCTTTAATGGTGTTGAGCTCCCCAGACCAATCATCAAGCTTGACTGTATCTCTTAGAATGACACCTGCCCAGTTGCGGTAATAGAGACAGGCGCTTCGCATCTGAAATAGAAGGAGCTTCTTGTAGAAGTCAATGATCTGAGTCTCCAAGTTGGTTCTCAACGCGGCCGAAGGAACACTCGAGTTGTCCTGGAGGACCAACTCAGCCAAGTTCCAGTACCACTCCATTCGCGACAAGACATAGGCTATGCCTTTTCGATTTAGTCCTGGCTCCTTCATCGGATTGGAGAGAATCTGAGGTCATGTTAGCCACTGTCCTGAGAGTATACAAGGGACATACCTCTAAGCCGAGGCTGACACCCGCCCACGCAATTGCGGCTTCAGAGGAGTATTTCACGGCCTTTTCCACTATTCCTTTCAGATTATCGATAGTTTCGATGACATTTGATACACTCTCCTTGAGTTTGGCCTGCCGCTTAGACTTCTCAAGTCCGGCATAGACCAATCTCCACATCTGGCGTGACTTAACAGTCTTACAATGCTCCAGATGCTGTAGCTCCTCGGGATCCGATGTATCATCCCATTCAAGTTGCACGATTTTCAGGATATCCTGATAGCTTTTGACGATTTCGGGTTCTTTTTCTTCGAGAGTGTCGTAGGCCTTGTTCCAGAGTCGTTCAGGTATACTTGGAATAGCGTTTTGGGGTTCAGGTGAAGGTGAAGAGACAGTTGCTGGCGCAGATGTTGTTGTGGATGGTGGTATAGTAGTCGGAGAGCTTTGAACTGGTACAGTCAAAGAAGACCCAGTAGATTCATGGGATGATGAAGTCGTGATCTGGCTGGTGGAGGCTGTTGAGGGTATGGGCGCTGGTCGAGATGATTGTTGATTAGCTGAGTCCGAGGACCTCAATTTCTTCTTGAGCTTCGAAAGCTGCTTCATGATAGCAACGTGATAGTTCAATGTCTCTTTCAAGTTTAGTGATGGATGAGACAGAAGTGATTGATGTTGGGAAGCTGAAGTGCGGGGGAAGTTGAAAATCACCCGAGCGGGGAGAGATAAGCGCCGCAATCAGTGGGCAGAAAAGTCGTGGGCAGCTGAAACCTGCATACGATTACAAACAGCTATCAGTGATATGATTGGAAGACGCGTTAGTGATAATGGTCAGCCCGCAGCAAGATGGGCTTTAGGCCTTTAGCCTACGTGGTCATCGCCCTCTGGGCCAGTCTTGGTTGCCTCCCTCTCTTCAGTGAGCAAGAAAATCAAGATGCCAAAATAAACCGATCTAAAGTTGTAGTAAAATATCTGCAGTTTACCTAAGTTCTTTTATTACTTAGGTCCTAAGTTTTGTTGTCTCCCTTTCTTAGGTGAGAGATCAATCATCGCAACGCAAATCTGGAGGTGGTGGGGTAGAATAACTACCTCAACTTTCCTCAAATATTGAGCACATTCTGTCGAATATAGAGTCAATTGAGACTTTATCTTGATACCAGGTCTTTGGATGAGAAAATATTGGACAAGAGTTGAGCACGACCTCGCCTAAGCAGTCAGGACCATAGATTGGAAAGACGACATCGCTGTGATGATACAAATACTAATATGCTACAAGAGGCGAATGTCTCTCTCTTGACTTCGCTGGAACTCATTACCTACTCCTATCCCAAAAAGGCGACCAGACCCAACCCTTTCAAATCCATTTGTGACTGTAGAGCACGGACGAACGAATAAAACATTGAAAATGCTCTCATCACCCCAAATCTTACTAAATATCCCAGCGCCCCGCGCAACTCTGAGGACCGAAACGTAGAGAGCAAATATTATTGGGTCTCTAGCAAAGGCGTCATCGAGTTGAAGATCAGGTTCCTCCAGGCAACTCCATCCGACGACAGTGTCCTTCTCTGTTGCCAGAGCTACGGCTCGAGGCTGGCAGTCGATCGGCGGTTCTTCTTTTGGGTAGCGACTGGCTCTGTAAACAAGATCTTGGGATGTCTCCTTCAATATAGGGCCAAATCTAACAGGCAGTAGACGGCAGCGAATGTTGAGAGTATTCATAGATGCTTCCGGCGCAAATACAGCAGACGATATAGCCTGATTAGCAGTACCGGATGGGCTACCAGTAGGCGATGTGTGATTTCCACCGGCTCTAGCAGGTAATCCTGACCGGCCACCTGGAGTAGAAGATACAGAAACAACGTTGAAGCATCCCGTCGCATTACCTGTCGGAATCCAAGAAACTGGGGTATTGATCGATGCCCATGACCAAGAGGGGAACTCGGTGTAGCGTGAGTGTATACCCGCTGCATTCTGTTTCCAGAGTAAGTCCACCCCCAAGCACCATGGCCTGAGGCCACAAACTAGCTTAGCAGACGACTCCTGAGAGATAAATTCTTGGGCAACACCACTAAGGGCCACAAGACGATCTTCTTCCGGTTTGGTCAGCTGCATCGCTGAATACTGTGATACCAACGACTGCCAGTCAAGAGGGGATCGAAAGGGGGTAGCTACTGCTTTGTAAATATCCCAGCGGTGCTTGGGAATTACCATACCCATGAGTGGAAGGATTCGATGCAGACTTGGACTCGGATCTATGATAATGATGCTCTCCCCTTGATACTGAAGATTTCGACATTTGCATCGTAGCGTCAGGCCATTTTCTGTGTACCACGCAATTCTCCGACTCAGGGCCCATTCCTGAAATACCCAGCCTCGAGTTAGGATATCATTCTTCCGTATCTGATTGTGCCGTAGGGTCTCACGTGCAGGATCAAGATGACAGGATACATAGAAATGGCCTTTCCTATTCCCCTCCTTGTCCCGGTAAGGAAGACGAGCCAGGCGATACAGATCTCCTTCTGGTACCTGGAAAAGTCCTTGACATCGTTTACCCGGGGGAACGGCAGCCATGATGGTGAAGGAAGCATTTTGGTAGTAGTCAGCCATCTTGACAGCCTCAGCGTTCCAATCCTGAGGACTATCTTGGATAATGCAAAGACTGTCGATCCACACGTATGGTATGCCCACCTGAGAGGCTACCAGAAGGACATCCGCGAATAAAGGATCAATGTCTTGGAATGCCGACTGTATCCCTGCCACACGATCGCCATAGTTCCGTGTATATGTGCTCGATCGTTTTGTCTCTGGGTCGCTCCAGCGGTGGCTGAGGGATATGTACTCGCCCAACCTGCCTCCAGTCTCTTCTAGCGTGTATTTTAACCCGCCAACCATGGTAGTAGATCTACCAACACGAATGCACCGTGTTGGCAGCGGGGAGCGGCCTCTTTCAACTTATCGAGTCATGGATAAGGTCTTCGCGCATTCTTGGTGAGTTTCGCAGGAGTCTAGCCATTGCCGTATCCTATTACATGATGCTTTAGACGAAGGGTCCCTGTCAACGGGGGTTATTCCGATTATATCTCCACTAGTCGCTGCCGGACTGCCTGTGGTGGGGGTAAGTAGCTAGTCTTTTGAACGACATTGCGAGACTTTGCTTACTTTCTTCAGCATGCAGATTGAACACACTGTACTGGTCTCCTCTGGAAAACAATGAGGGCTTCGGATCTTTCGAAAGTTTAACAAGCAGGATGGAAATTCCAAGTCCCCTGTCACTTTGCACGACTGAACGGTTGTTGCTTGGTATACCGACCGGGCTTGCTGATGTCCAGTGAAGCCATTCGAATCCACGTTTCAGCAAACCATTCTCAAGGAAGAAATTCTTGTTATTCTCTCCGATCAGAAATTGGCAGAAGTGGCATCCTTGCTGACTCCCGTCTCTGACGAGTGCCGTCTTCGTAGTTATCCAAGGGCTTCCTGGGCGGGCAAATGCCTGAATATCGAAACCCTGGCAAGACTGACAAAGACTCGCGGAAGCTGCCATGTTTGCCTAATATAGAATAAAGTTTTTAAGATAAGGTATGGTCTACAGAAGAATGGTAAGCGGGGAGATGACAAGATTGTGATACAATGCCTGAGGCATGAGTGCCTGCGGCTGAAATGAAAGTGCAAATGTCATCAATGGCCTATAAGACACTTCACTATCCAAATCGTCGGCATTTAAAAAGAGGGGAAGGACTTTAAAATAGCAACATCAATCAAGTAAGAAAGCAACACCACAGAGCTCAAAGATATGGACCAAGACATATATCAACTCAAGGTCCATCCTTGGCGCGAGGTGCTACTGATGCGCGCTACCGGCTACCCAATATTCATCACAAGCTCCTTGCGGTTCACCTTTGCGATTTATGCTATTGGCACACGGCGTGCTGATTACAGTTATCCATTTCCATATAGAGCTCCAAACGGCTCGGGGATCTTCGCATATCCTCAGCCTGTGTCCGACGAGCGATACGTTGACTACGGCCTCGCTCAGTTCGATAGCCAAGCACACGCCGTTGATTCTCTCCTCTGTGTCTACATGGTTCTGAGCCTAGTTGACTGGTTCCCGTCCTGGGTCTTAGCAAGATACAAACATAATCCCGTTTGGGCGAACGGGTGGACGTCAAGAGTGGTTATACTCGCTCACGCACTCGTACCTGCTGTGCATTTGGCGATCGCTGTCACTTGCCAAGTCCTATTTGCGGCGCTAGTTAATAACTGGCTGAGTTCACCACGAATTCAAGACTTGCTAGATAGGTGGGAGGAGCTGGGTAGACAGCCATGGGGACCAGACACGCCCCTCCCTCCAGACCTCCCGCCGCCGCCACCGCCTCCTCCACGAGGTGACTACGTTAGCAAGAACCCAAAGGAAGTAGAGATAGATCCCGTTGTCACTTGTGTGTTGGCGTTTTTCGTGCTCTCTATCATAGATGTCTTTACTCGTTGGGCCAAGCTTCTTACCCTGCGAGTTGTCCCAACATCCTGGAGATTTCCCGATTCTATCACTGTTTGTCATCGACCCGTCCCTTCTGATAGTCCTCACTATCTCGAGGAAGACCGCAGAGAATGGGATGGACCTATAGCCGCCATGTTCCAAAAGCAGCATAGTCGGAGATTGAGTTTTGAGCGTTGTACCGCTCAGACGGCTGGCACAGCTCCTCAGTCTTCAGGAAATGTAACTACGACGTTGAATCCACCCCGGGGTCACAGCAAACCCCTTCTTTCGGGGAATGTGCCTCTTGCTCCGATTCTCCTTCGCGATGGCCTCCGGATCCCAAGGGAATACCAAAAGCTCTTTCTCCACTACTTCGTCGGCTACATACAATGGGAAATAGTACTTGGCTTTTCCACAATTGAGCTTGTTCTCAATACGGTCTACCTGGTACTTTTGCTGAGGTCCAATCGCGTGTGTAACAGGTAAGTTGTCCTAATAGATAGGAATCATAGACTGATTATGTCATCCAGCGGTTGCATTATGGGGATAATATACCCTTCTTGGTGGCTATTAACTTTGCTATGTATTGCCACAATCATACGCTTTCGAATACCATTTCAACGTGTTATCTGGAGGAGTACGCATTCCGTCTGTGTTGTCCACCTTATTGCCTTGTGCTTTTGGGTCGGGACCATATTATTGCTCATAGGTCTAGTGTTGATGGTAACTGCGGATGACTTCCGCAATAAATCGGAAATTGATGGTGCTATAGTCGGTCTCAACTTTGGACGTGTTCTGTTTGTTGGCATCTGGATTGTATTGGTGTACATATATCCTCACTGAAGAAGGCACTTTGGAAGATATTAGCTTCGTGAGTGATGCCACTTCATTACCAAGAGGGGAAGAGAGAAGTAAAAGGGGGCTATTAGCTGGCTAAGGCAGTGTCACAATGCTGATAGGAGTGGTAGTTGCTAGGCGGGATTATGGCCAAGGTTCAGGCTCGCAAGATAGATTCAGCAAGAGATGTTGTATTTATAAAAGCGTCCAGTCATTTTGCGGACTTCTAGCAAGAAGGGATCAAACTATTAGGTGTGTCCGACAGCCAGTGCTGCCGGTGGTGATAAAGTTCCAGTCCAACTTGAAGACGTTACAAGTCCCTGCGCTCATCATGATGCACCTGTTCGGTGGTCTCAAGAACAGCCTGCTTCTCAGTGTCTTTGAGGTCGACTTGTGCGACATTAGCATCATCGCCATCGAAGATTCTAGCAATCTCCTCCAGAGTAGGTCCCTTAGTCTCAACGTAGAAGAAGAAGACAAAGGCGAGCTCGACGGCAATCCAAACCTGTTTCTCTATTAGTCTTCTGAACATGGGAGTGTAGTCAGAGAAGTGGCACTTACAGTGTAGAAGCACCAGAAGTTCCACTTGTTGGGAAGGTTCTCGAGAGCGATGGGGTTGGTTTGGTTGCCAATGGTGAGAGCAACCTGGATGAAGAAGTTCATGATAGTGAGACCACGGGCACGGAGTCTGAAGGGGCAGATCTCCAGGGCGTAGGCGACGATCAGACCGGACCAGGCGATGGAGTAGCAAACGTCGAAGAGCCAGATGAGGGCGATCTGGGGGTATCCAAGACGCTTGATCTCGACCTCGCCACCGGCTTCGAAGCGGGCAGCGACAATTGTCCAGGCCAAGAAGAACAGAAGCATACCTAGTCGCAAGTTAGCTAGAGAAACTAATCAGTGAAATGCGACTTGTACATACCGACAGTAGCAGTAAGGAAGAGTGGACGACGACCGAATTTATCAATTCCCATAGAGCAGCCAATAGCAACGAAAAGCTTGAGCATGTTCTCTCCTGCGTTCAGTCCAGTCTTCTGGGCCTGGTCCTTGATACCAGCGCCCTCGTAAATAATGTTGGAATAGTTGCTGATCAGAGCATTGCCAGAGTACTGCGAGATAATACCCAAAGAGATCAAGAGCATGAGACGGTAACGGTTACCGCGGGTTCGAAGGAAGTCGATGTAGCTGCCGCTCTTCTGAGCCTGGTACTCGAGGGAGATGGTCTCCTTGATCTCAGTGTACTCAAACTGCACAGTGGCGTTGTTGGCGTCGCCATTGGCGTGGTACTTGGCAAGGATGTTGAGAGCTTCCTCGTGACGCTCGTTCGCCATGAGCCAACGTGGGGACTCAGGGATCCACCAGATGAAGGAAATTTGGATCAAAGATGGCACGGCTTGGATGAGGGTGATGGATCGCCATGACCAGTTACTGTTGATGTTAATCGTACCGAGACCGATGAAAGCGCAGACTGGAGATGTTCGTCAGCGGTTGTGAGAGGTAAGCTTGTGGGGAATTGACTTACGAGTGGCGCCCAGGTTCCACAAACAGTTGTAGATGGCGGAGACGATGGCACGGTGCTGAGGATGGCAGATCTCGGTGAGGAGAACGGGGCAAGAGAGCTGGGCAAGAGAGTTTCCGAAACCAACGAGGAATCGACCACCAAGGTACACTGTGAAAACTCGTTAGCGCTGCTCAAATACGTGAGTCGGCTGATAACATACTGCCGAAGCCATTGGTAAAGGCGGAGATGAAAGCGCCGAGAATCATGATAAGACATCCCGTTGCAATAGGAATCTTTCGGCCAAAGTGATCAGCCATAAAGGGGCTATACCCAATACAGTTAGCCTTCTGTTTCGTTTCCACCAATTATCACCCCGCAGACAGAAAGAACGTAACATACGCGAATGGGAAACTGGCAATGCTGCCAATCTGGTAGATCGAGTTCAGGATGCCAAGCTTGGAGCCCGTGGGGTGACCAAAGTAATCTTGCCAATCGTCCATAGCCTGCGACGTGTTCAACATGGATCTAAAGATGCCCCATTAGCCTTGATCCCATCATCGCCAAGTATTCTGGGCGATCGCTTGGCTCTTTCTTACCCATCGTAACCAGTCGTGGCAGAGCAGACACACAGAATCGCGGCGTAAAAGTACAGCACGCGCATTCCAGGATCAGCCCACCATTTGACCTTTGCAAGCTGAGGAGCCTCAGCCTGCGCGACGGCGAGGTCCTGCTTGGTAGTAGCCGCACCGACAGCGAAGCCCACCATATTGAGAGGATAGCTTTTGGTATTCTGGAAGGGGGATCAAAAAAGCCACAAAATGCAAGTGTGATAGCAAAAAGAGTAAAAACCAACTTGGCGCCAAGCTGGACATTAAATATGAGATGGCCCTGTCAGTCAACGTTACAGATTAACCTATTAACCGGGTCCTGTAATTTACCCCAGAACCCCGGCCCGCGAATATAGGCTAAACTGGCCGACCAGCCTAATAGGGCCGCTGTCCCCGGGTATTTTCTCCATGGGGGTTGCCTCATCTGGGGTTAGCTCCATTGAATAGAGGGAAAACTCTTAGAGCCGCATGATTCGACGGGCCGGCTGCCGTTGGAGTTTGTCTGGTGGCGCTCGACTTTTACGGAAAAATCCCCCGCAAACCCGTATCACGCTACTCCAGACTCCCCAATCAGCCCACTGTTTGCTTTACCCACTACCGTATTTTTCGAAGGGCCTCGGGTAAGTCGCTTATTTTGATGCCATTTTTAAAGTCGTTGATGACAGCTCGACTTTTGTGTGGTATTACCCCATAGGTGACTTGGAGTCGCATTCGGCCCTTCCAGAACTCAGAATGTGAGTGTGCATCGCTACACTCCAAACGTAAGAGCAATAAGCGGGAACCTCTGCTGTCGCATGCTATCTGCAAATATCTTGTCAATTCGTTTGCGCTTGGATCGAGCGAGGCGAGGTGAGATTGGGAAACTGGCGACAGAAAATCGGGGTGCCAGAATAAAGCGGTTAAAGTTCAATTGAACTAAGCTAAATTTCCCCAAGTACGGATACATATTTTTATTACCTAGGATAAAGTTTCCCTTATCGGCTACATGCTTTGAGATCCCAGGGTCGCATCAGATCATTACCCTGGCTCGTTAGCGTCGAATTTTCGCCTCGGGGCACGGGAACAAACACAGCTGTCGCGCACAGTCTTGACCATCATACATGTTCACACAGATTACCAAGACACTCATGGTGAACTGGTATTCTTAGTCTGATCAACAATGCAAAATTACAAAACGGCCAACGCCAAGCCCGTAATGCTATGACGGCTGTGTCCTGAGATTCTGCCAGTTCTGCTTAAAACAAATAGACATCAGCCAACAGTCTAGCCATTCCTCCACTGGAGCTGTCAATCACCCAAGCCATTCAGCCTCAAACCTGTTCATCGGCCAAGCCGGCAATTCGACGCCGAGTCCACGTGGCGCAACCGAACGACAGACGCACTCACGTGGCTCAGCGCGCTTGGCAGGTCGCGTCTCGTCTACGCCCTCGTGCTCACCATCGTCAGCATTCTCCGTTACCTACGCCGCGCAACCCAAAAGCTACCATTTCTTCCTGCCCCCCCAGGATTATCGAATTCCAGAAACGTCCCATCACAGCTGTCTGTGGTTACCTGGCGGTTTGGGCTCGACACCGATACCTTTAATAACCTTTAACCCTTCAGCATTATTTCGCATCTCATCAAGCTTGCAGTTCGGAATCAAGAAAGAAACTTCAAGATCTAGCCCATCAACAGTGCAAATTCACCAGCCTCAGCCATGCGCTTGATGTCAAAAAGGCGTAGAGGCTGCTGTTCGTCTTCACTCGGCGCGACACGGTTACGCCCCCAAAATGTGCGCGCTCATTACCCTGGACCCGCAGTTAGATTAATTACCATTTCTCTTCCCCCGACCGTATACCCCCAAAAACCAGAGGAAAGTTACTAAATCAATCCCGTTTTTGACATTTGCCAGAGTCGTAGGATTTAACTGTCATTTCCGACATGCAGCTTCCTCACCAGCCACTCGTCACTTCCAATAGTTCCAAGCTGAGATTAAAAATTCTGCTTAGCAAACCACTGAAACTTAGCCCAAAAGGCTTGATGAATAATTTCGTCCATGGGCGGACATCACAGCATGTCGCTTACCAATGCCTAAGAGTTCTTTTGTATTTTAAATATATTCTCTCTACAATGAGTTCTCGATTTTAGCTTGCAATATACTCCTAACTAGTTATCATTATCCCAGCTCATAACCCCGTTAAAGAAGTATAAACTCGAAATGCATATTAGCTACTACTTTTATCAATTAAACCTAAAGCTTATAATGCCTTGATAAAATATACTATTACTAAGCAAAAAGATTGCTTTCCGACCACAGGCCAACGGTTACTAATAGGACTACAAGAACCACTGGCCATTTATGGACCACTTCCATCATTATGGCAGGTCTGGATAGTTCAACCTCTGAGGTTGCGAAATGTGACCGGCTACTTGCTATGGCGTAGTGGTTCCGACAAGCTTTATCATTGCATGTTTCAGCAACACAAGAGGGGCCCCTGTACGTGTATGACTCCCGGCTTATTGCATGGAACCAATCATGGCTCGGTAGATCCAACTCTTGGAGTCTCCCTTCCATTTGCGCCCAGCCGACACGTATACTTCGCTGGTAGCGAATCGCGATGCAGGAATGACTTTCTCCGGAATTGTGATGAGAACAAGGTCCAGCTGCAATGCTCACACTGTCTTGGGTCAGACGGCCGTGGAGCAGAGATGAGTGAGTTTGCGGTTTTGAACCCTTTGGGTGTATGAGCTTGACTGGGTCATCATAGGATGAGGCATCGGTGGAGACGTCTTCAAGGTTGAGACCACTAAATTCGGGCAGAACTCCCAATCGACGTTCTGGTGCAAAGTGCTTCCCGCCTTTCTCTCGGACTGTTTGAATGGCTTCCTTTATGACACTCATTGGAAGAGTCATTGTTCCCGTTCCGTAGTTCATGCTGTAGGGAGTGTCGCCGCTAACTCCACTTGGTGCTAGATCTGCATCCGAGTTGCGGTAAACGTAAGCAACAACAGGCCCCCACCCGTTGCATACGTGATCGTCTCGGCCTTTGGCCCTCCAAGTCCACCGCTGCAAGGACTATGGTGACTCGGATCGTCGCATCTCATGATCTCAACTTTTTGACTCCTGTTGGACCTTGTATAAGGGCCGTTCAAAAAGTATCGGACACAATCCCAGTTGAGGACCTTATGCTCACAAAGCCGAATATAGCCTGTCCTGGCAAGACATTCGTCTTGGCCGGCTGAAAAGCATGACGACGGGTGAGAGAATCGACATGCTTCGCAGAACTTCCAGTCATAATTGTGTCTAGGCGCGAACTTGCATTTCAAGGAGGCGCCGTTTCTCTTTCTCACATCCAGCCCTTTCTGACAGGTAGAGCAGGCCTGGCCTTTTCTGACAAAGTCGTCCAACCCTATTAAACAGATACCCCTCTTCTTGGCCTTGTTGCCGAAGCAGTGCTTTTCTCTAGCCAGGGGAGACTCGATATAGGACACAGGGGAGAGTGTAAGGCGCGTGATGTGAACATCAGCTACGGGGGGTCTCAAATCGATACCTGTCAGAGAGTCGAATGTACTTTCTCTACGTGCCAAGACCCCAGATGGGCCGAGACACTGGTCACAGCAGTCTATGCCAGAGAAGACGTGTGAGTCAAAAGCTTCATCTTTAGTCAATCGCCTAAGTCGTCGGGAGACTTGGCGTAGGGCAAAGAAGGCAAACAGAGATTCGTTATCAGTCCCTTCATAGATAGTGTGAATGATAGGCATGAGGACCTCGTCCGGGAAGTCGTTCAGGCCGATGGCTGTGATGGCGGTGGGGCATGGTTTGTTTGCTGCGATAAAATTTAGCTGCTGTTGTGAGAGAGAGCCAGGACTAATGGTACTCACATGTCCATGGGACTAGAAAGCGACAGTAGAACCCCAATTGCCTGCCGACGAGAGGAGGAAATAAGTCCATGGTGAGCATGGGCTGCGCGCGGGCGTTAGAGAGATATGCGAAATGGTGAAGAGACATATTGGTAAGGAAAGCTTTTGCTGGATTGGCAGACCCAGGCTTCCCTTTTTATATGCGGTGCTGTGCTTATAGGGTTTACTCGATCAAGGTAAGATTTTACAATTAACCTAAACTTTAATTAAGATAAAACATATTTTATATAGGAGCTGAAACTCTGGAGTAAAAAAAGGTTCGCGCCTTAATATAGAATTTAACTATACGTCCTGCGCAAAAGTAGATTAGGTGGCATTACATTCACTAAGCACATATGAATTATCTTGGTACCTGCTTCGTAGAGAACAGTAAGTGGCCCTTGCCTTCACTGAAGGCCATTACTAATGTTAATGGGTACTAAGGTAGACGTACTCTAAAATGCTTGTTGGTTGCGGACTGATTGATAGACGGGAGGAACAACCGGTTCGCAATTGTTGAATTCTCAAAGTCGCATAAAGCACTATGGACGAAGACGGGAAGGCTTCCGACCTATCTGTTGGGCAGAAAGCAGAGCACGTCACTATATATGGGCCAAGCGGCGGCACAAATTCAAGGATGATTCATAAAAGGAAGATATAACCACATATAAAGATCTAGGTGAAATGAGTGTGATAAGGTTGAGAGGTAAAAAGAGGTTTCAGTGCCCAGGGCACCAAGGTAAAGAGCACCAATAAACGCCTACGGGCAACATACTCGTTGCCCTCAACGTTGCCTAAGAAGGCGAAATGGCAACAAAGGCATTGAAAGCAAGCGGTAAATGAGTTAATGGAGAATGAATGATATTACCTTTAGCATGTAACCTTACTGGCATTCAGGCAATTATCATTTTAATGTTAACAATTGTGAATATCAGTAAATTGTTCGTCTCTAGACCTCTTTTGCTATAAACCTACTCGATGTTCTTAGTATCGCAACAACGCGGGCGTAGTACAGCTGGTATGGTTCAGTGCGGAATGCAATGTCCTTGATATTTTTACCTACCCGTTGGCTCAAGCCGTAGGTGTTACGATTCGTGCCCGTAACAGCGCTGTAAGGCTTCTTAGGCAGCTGTAGCATACCTGTAATTACTTACATAGCAATTATGGCCTAATCTTTTGCCCTGTAGCTTAATAGCTTATATAATTATTATATAATAATTACTATTAGCAAGTAGTATAAAGGTTAAGGGTTTAATTTCCCTTTCTTTTAGTATAGCTATTTATAAAAATGCCTATATAATATAAAAAGGTACTATAAGGTATACCTTAGAAGGTTAATAGCTATACTATATAGGGCTTAGTTCCCCTTATAGTAGCTAGCTTTAGTAGGCTTTAAGGATAAAAGCCCTTAAAAAAGAAGTATTATATTACAATTTATACTTATAATAGCGCTATAAGGCTTCTTAGGCAGCTGTAGTATACTTATAATTACTCATATAGTAATTATAGCCTAATCTTTTACTTTGTAGCTTAATGGCTTGTATAACCGTTACAGTAGGGAGGCTAACTAAGCAAGCTTAGTTAGGCACAAAACCCTAAGATATATACAAAACCTAGGACAGAAGGTGCTGATAAGATAAGATACAGAAATATAGAATTATAATTATCAAATAGTAAATAAAATAATTAAAAATCCTAGAAAATTATTTTTATATATTATAAGCTATATA